>NW_027500857.1:0-22043 GCF_021521415.1 Bidens hawaiensis
ACCCGAGACCGGTTCCGCTGGTACGCGCGTTCCGCAAGAGGCACGCCCTCATGAAGGAAATCAAAACACACTTCCTCGTCAGAAAACCTGATATAACGTTTATTATACGTGAATCCCGTGTATATTTTATCTAATATTTTGTTAGTTTTGGTCGGTTTCTTGAAAGATTTGTATACTACTAACTTAGTTTTATGTTTTAGGTTTCAGGTTATAATTCCGGTGAAAAGAGGGCGAAAAACAAGCAAAAACAAGCCGAACCGGAGAACCGACGCGTCAGGAAACAAACCGGACCGAACCAGGATTGAACCGGACCAGACCTCCCCTTGAGGCCGGTGCGCCGCGCGACGGGAGGGGGGAAACCCGCCGCGCCGCGTGGCGTGTATGTGGCGGTGTCAGAATTCCAGAATCTTCCTGTTTAACCGTCTTAACCTATTTTTGGACCCTTGTTGCCTATATAAAGACCCCTAAACTCACCATTAATCATACCTGAACCCCACATCCGAATTTGGTGAATCCCGAGGCAACCGAGAAGAGTTTTCAGCAGCTTTGGAGTCGAAGAATCAGCTGGTGTTGCGCGCATTGGTTGAAGACGAAAAACACGGGTTTTGTCTTTAGTTTCTTTTGTTTTCGTTTATTTTACACCATGAATTCTTGTTTGTTTGTTTCGTTTAATTTTAAGATGCTAGGCTAAACGTTATAGACTGCCTAGGCTTATGATAAACTTATCTTGACGTTTTGATTTGATTTGGGATTATTTACGTTATGGTTTTTATGATTTAGTAAAAGATTTGCTTATAATTAATTGATGGGTATGATTGCTTAAGATTGTTTGATGAGTTTTATTCCATAGTTTTCCCTGATTATTGTTTGTCATCTGATAGGATTGCTATTAGGTCAATTACTCTATGTTCTTGATTATTTTATGATTTGATTTCACGATAAGATCATAGGAATAATATTGTTAAATAAACCTAAGCGAGCTGCTAACCTAAAATCTATAAAGTGCTAGGTTATTGATAAATCTTTACTATTTAATCTGGCTAGATTTAGTTCTTCGTAAGGAGTCCGTATAGGGTTGATTATTTATTATTGTTTATCAAATAAATTAAGCATAGTAAATTACCTTTGATTTTCGCGCTGTAAGGTAGGATTTCGTATAAAGGAACTAAATTGTAAACAATTGGGTGACCGTAAGCGAACTTGATTTTTAATACTGGTGTGCGTTAAAACTTGTTAGAAATCCATAGGTTTTCTCTTGAGAAGGGTCCGGGGTACTATTCGGGTTTTCTTTTAAGTGTCTATTCTACGATTCCAGTCCATTTCTAAATATTTTCCCGAGTCAATTCATTACTGAAATTTAAGGGAGTCTAGCCTAGGTAGTTTTCTCATCATCATCATCATATTTTCACAACAAACTTTGCTTTCGTTTAATTTACTTGTTTTCTTAATTAGTTTTAATTATAGTATTAATTTAGTATTTTAAATAAAAACCCCCTTAAACAAATATAAATAATAAGGCAGGTTCCTCATGGGCAAGAAGCAAAGGCGGTGACTCCAACCCTTGGACCCTAGCAGAGGTTGAATCCTCCTTATTCTGCTCCTTACCCGCAGCAAACCGCGAACCAGAATCACCCTTAGAGGGGGGAGAGTCCAAGAGAATCACAAGGGGTGCATAATAATAAACAACCAAGTAAGCAACTGAACAGCAAGCACGGATTCATAAGTATATGGGTTACCTTTGGCACGGGCGCAACGCGGTCACTAAGGCGAACCCTCTTCGCCTTCGGAGGAGAGAGAGGAGGAAGATCCATCCCCTGTTTTCTACTAACCACCTTTAATGGAATGTGGCTGGGCGACGTCTCCTTCCTCTTTTGACCGAAAGCTACATCATAAAAGATGTTAACTGACATGAATACATAAGGAATAATCCTTGGCTAAACCGAAATTCATTTACCTGTCGCGAACATACCCTCCGAGACTATAGGTTCCGTACGGGTTTGCCCAGGAAACAAAAAAACTATCCTTGGTCTTGTCAAGGATGGGGAGCTCCTCCTTGACACGGGCAGGAAGGTGCATGACACCAGGCACACCCGCCACAAAAACAGATAAGAGGAGACCTTCAGCTGCGTAACAAACCAAAATTAGAAACTAGAATAAACTCAGAGAGTGCAATAAGACTACTTACATCCATCCAGCTTCCGGAAATACGGCACATAGTCCGGATAGGGCCACAGGTGGCTTATCCCAGCTCTCACAAGAGCAGATTCAGGGATGGGACGCATAGGAGTGGGAGTATGGGTCAATTGTTGATACCAGCCATGTCCCTCCGAATGCTCAACAGCCGGCAAGACAAGTGAAGGCTGATCTGCCGGATGCCAATACATAAGCAACGGGATCACGTTATCCCGTATCCAGAAAAATTTCCTGGCCCAATGTGGGTCCAGGAGAGGGGTGTCCATAGCTATAGCCTTCTGTTCAGTCAGAAACAAATGTAGCGGCCTCCTCTACCACGCAGGCGGTAGAACACGCTGAACTTGTCAATTGTAGGCACAATGCCATGCGCCTAACAGCAAAACTCAAAGTGGCACATGCGCATCACCGCCGAAGCGTGTAGCTAGGAAATATGTATCATATGCCCAGTTATCAACTTACCCAGAAACCGGGTAATTGGAAATCGGAGATTCCCGGAGCTGAAAAACTCGGCAAACACGGCCATTTTCCCCACCGGAGGCTGGCTTGCTGTAGAACCAGGCGCCGAAAATTCAAGTTCTCATCATTTCAGTATACTCACACCTGAGGAAATACCCGATTGGGCTACCCGGTTCGATCTAGTGTTTCTTCAATCTCTGATAATCTATTGTGGCATTAGCTGATTATTTGAAGATCTCTCATATTGATAATCTATTAAGCCTATTGAATAATTTTGTGGGATATATGCACCTAACCTTTTAGGTTGTTTGAAGTGACTTGTTATCATTCAGCAACTGGCGCGAGTTATCATATGATTTCTTAACCAATGTATCCACATATACCTATAGGAGAAAAAAATAATACTAAAAAACATATACAAATTAATAAAATACTTTGAATATTATGATAATAGCAAAAACCCTTTAGCTTACCCTTATAAGTTGAATAAGCCTTGTCATAGACTTTCCAAACGGGCCAAAATTTTTCATATTCCAACTCTTTTTACCTTCCAAATGTCAAGTTCCAACTCAACTTTAACCAGAAAAGTCAAACATGCGAAAATCTTGAATTGATCAATAAAAGTCAAAATTGCCAAATAAAAGTCAACTTTGACCATTATAACAAATTTGAGCACACTTCTCAGATTATCCATAATAATCCAAATTATCACATTGCGCATGGCAGCCCTGATGTAAACCAATTCGCCCCTTATACTTTTATCTATTTAATTTTCATTTTAAAAATATGACACTTTTTTTATACCTAAAAATTCAAGTAAAATTTAATTTAAGAAAAACATTATGGCAAACTTCTATTGTATTTTTTTTATGAAATAATCATATAGATAAAGGTAGTTTATGGTATTGCAATTGTATGGAGTTTAATTTAATGCAACTTTTACCAATCAAAATTGTTTGCAGAAAACATATAATCATAGCACTGATCTACTATAAAGAAAATGGCTGCTTACCTTAAATGCAGTGTACATGACTTTGGGTTCATATAGTATAACAAAATCACTACTGCTATTTTATTTTGGAACTGGATATAGGATTCTCTATTCTCATAATTTGTAACTAACAACATTAATCAATTGAATTAATTCAAGTCATTCGTATCACTCATTGTTATTCACATTTAGATTTAAATAAGGTTTTCAATGTATGTGACAGTAAATCTAAACAACAGAACTGCAACTCTATGATTGTAACTCTAAATAAGAAACTAAGATGAAACGGGTAACTTATGTCGCTCGACAATTGAAGTGGCAAATGAATATATCCATCATGAATCGTTGCGACTGAATTAATCTACTTGGAAAAATTAGGGTTTATCAATGATACCCGTCAATAATCCTTGAAACGACAACATCAGCTATCAATTATTAGGCTTTCAGAAAATTGGGATTAAGAAAATTGTAAGCAAACCAATCTATAAGGAAAATAATTGAAGAAGACTTGTGATTAAGAACCTCATATGTATGCGGTTGCCAAAAAATCAGGGATTAAAACTATTGGGTTCCTAA
The DNA here is from genome assembly GCF_021521415.1 of Bidens hawaiensis. Classification (NCBI taxonomy): domain Eukaryota; kingdom Viridiplantae; phylum Streptophyta; class Magnoliopsida; order Asterales; family Asteraceae; genus Bidens; species Bidens hawaiensis. Next base: position 4,217 of record NW_027500857.1, read on the forward strand.
ACTTACTTTCTTGCTTCTGGTTATGCCAGATGTCATAATAATATGAAGTTAGAATTAAAAGGCAGACTGCTTGTGAATAAGACACGTGTAAAGAAAAGCTTGTTTTCTTATAATAGTAGATATTATAATTTTAAAAATCAAAGTTTCACTTTTTCCCCCTGCAGTTTATGTTTGTATTAAGTTTTAAATTAAAGTATATTTACATCATTAACCTTGAACTTTGAATTTTATATTTATTGGATCGAAAGTTATAATAGTAGTTTATTTACGCAATATACCCGACATGTTAACAAATTATTTGAACATGAAACACTAAAATCCCGAGGATCTGTTAAATGAAAAAAAAATGATCGAACAACGGATGATATACGTAAATCCTTGTGAATATTGCATTAACGATTAACAACGTTCAAGAATACACTAAAACGACAGGACAAGCCGATTTAATGAATACAAATGCAAAGTCAAATAAACATAAATGTTGTTACATGATCCGGACTTTGAGAATAAACATTAACGGTTGTTACACGGTCGGAGGGGGGGGGGGGGGCACAGTGGTTGATTTTACGTGAAAAATGGGTGCACGTACTACGAACGAACAGACACGATTTTATCGTAGATTCGAACTTATATCAAAAACTTACACACATACATATGTAGATACAAACATACAGATGTACATATATACAAACGTAAATACATTTTTACATACATTCGTACATACAAACTATGATTGTGTGGTGCTGTAAGAGCATAATGTCTATTGCTAGGGTCTTAGTTTTGATTGTTTAGGTGTAACACCCCGGTTAAAGTGGAAACGCCTGAGTTTGACGTATAGATTGCTCAAACACACGTGACGCTATTAGGTGACCATAATATCATTATTTTATTTAAATCTTCATGTAACACAAGTTTATCAAATAATACAAATTGTAACAAATAAATAAACAAATGATAAGTTGTTCTTTAAATATCATATAGGCATGCTATGTGTCTTCTAACTTTCATCCTCGTATCTTTACACCTGTAACATATGTATAAAATAAAGTCAGCTACGAACATAGCTGGTGAGGTTCCCACAGTTTGATTTAATACGTAAAAATCATACAATTCATGGACAAGTGATAAATGAGCAAGTAAAGTCCTTTCCAGTTGGTATCAACCAATGTACTCGGGTAATCGCGCAAGTAAGGTCCTTTCCAGTTGGTAACAACCAACGTACTCGGATAATGAGGCCCTTTTCCATTGGATTCAAATGGATCTAAGTGCAAACGGGGGCGTATGACCATACTTAATGAGGCTACCACATGCAAGTAAATTCTAGCAAGTAATCAAGTAGCACACAAGTCTATATAGTGAATTGTAGTTTGTAATCGAAATCGTAATACTTGAATTTGTAATAGATACATATGCTACCCCAAAATATGAAAACGTTTAAAAAAAGGTTGTGAGAAACTCACCTCGGAATTGAAGATCAATTTGCAATAAAAAGCGAAAGAATGATAACGAAACAGAAGTGATCAAACGTCACGAACTATAAATGAAAATGCAAAGAAAATCAAGACTAGTTACCGGGATTTAATTAACTTTGGTTTTAGATATGTTGCACTATTTTAAAATGTATTTTTATATCTTAAATCATTAATATTATTTTAATTTTTTAACGGATTTTTAACAGCCATATTATATTAATAACTATTATAAGGAGGTTTATATTATATTTAATATGAAAGTTACGATAATAAAATGTACGGATTTTTAATTGAAAATTTTATCTCAAATGAAAATAACTAGGTTATTGAATTAAGGTTAACGAACGAATTAAAATCTAACGAATTTAAAGTTAACGAGTTGAGTTTTACGAATTATAGAGCTCACGGATTAAGGCACGAATTAGAAAACTAACTTAACGGTTTTTAACAAATTAAAAAGCTAATTAAAGTTTTGAGGATTATAGTAAAAGAATTAAGGTTTTAATGATAAAAAAAGGTTAACGAACTAAATTATATTATAATGAGAGTTCGGTTTTTAGATGGGTAAAATGGTAAAATATATTTTATATTTAACTTATAAAACTTATTTGGCTTAAAAGTAATTTTATTTGTTTTATTTTGATTTTTAGATAATTTATTTGATTTAAAATGATTTTGAACAATTTTTAACGAGTTAATATTTAAAATAGAATGTTTAAAAAGAATAACACAGAAAACATGGCCTGACCTGGGTATCGAACCTGGGTCTTTCTGCTCACTCGCACATATTCTAACCACATGGACTAGATGTTATTTTGGTTCTAATATAAAAACAGAAATATAAATAAAGAGGTACAAGTTCATCATATATGTTTCATGTTTGGTTTTATTGTTTTAGGGGTTTTATTTCTCAAAGAACAACGATCATAACAATGTATTATTTACCCGGTAACATGACAGGATGATGTTTGAACAGGGGGCTGGCCGGAATTAACTTGGTCACTCAGAACGGGATTACAGAGGATATATTTATGTATTTTGACGATCGTAGTAGATTTAGATTGATTTTATGGTCGTATTTATACTAAGCATGGGAGCGTGTATTGATTAATGTTATTTAATTGATTTGGCCAGATTTCCGGCGAGTTCAACGGGATTAAATTGAAGATTAGGACGTTATAATCTAATTAGTATATTGATTAACGTTGAATGACGAAGACTAAACCCGTTACCATAATTATCATGGTCAGATCGCGAGATTTATGGGGTTTTAAGTTCTCGCCGGAACCGTTGCCATCGCCGGGATTCACACCGGAAAAACGAACAGGGGGTGGGGGGGGGGGGCACTGTAGGTTTAGGTTTTATATAATTTAAATAAAAGTAACACAACTAGTCCTTGCTCTTTCATGCTTGATTAAATAATAAAACATAAGTTATTTTTACAAGTTTGGTCCCTTAACCTTGACTGTTTTAAGATTAGAAAATTTAAAATGCAATTTACGAATTGTATCCCGAAGTTTGAAACGTGATAAAAAGGCAGAATAATTGTTTAATTAATTGGACTGATTTTGTTATAAGCGTATTGCTTGAAGATCGTTTAACTAAGAAATTAAATCTCGGAGTTTCGTGAAAATGAAAAGAAATCAAACGAACGATAAACATAAATCATTGTGAACGATGAATACTAAATAAGAATATACTTAAACGATAAATCGAGTTGATTTAACGAATTCAATAAAAATCAACGAATATAAAATACACTAAACAAAAATTGAGATGTATATAAATATATTTCTTTATAACAAAACCGAAAATTTAAAACGGGTAGGATTTTCGGGTTTGAAAAATAACGAATGTTACATTAGGGCTTTAAATGCTATGAAGCGTGAAGAATTTTTGTGACACGGAACGTAATATGAAATTCATACCAAAAATCAAAAGAAACTTTTCTTAAAAGATTCCTAGAATCGGAATCCATCTATAAATATGTAAATAAATAAATAAGTACAATTGAATGAAACAAAATTTGAAATCGAAATCAAAGTGCTTATGAGTCAGTACTGATCTCGTAAATTTTTGAATAAAAATACATCGATTTTTGAAATAAAAACACGGAATTAAAACAATTTTAATATGAGTAATGAAATCGAATTGAAAATCGAGTGTTTATGTAACACCATAACTTTTCGAATTTCCAATTAAAACTAAAATAAATTAATTATTTAAAGAAAACGAATTGAAAATCGGAAATTCATGCATCACCATGACTTTTCGAATTCTCAATTTAAAACACACGAGAAAACGAGTATTGAAAATCGACTATTCATGTATCACCATGACTTTTCGAATTCTCAATTTAAAACACACGAGAAATGAGTATTGAAAAATTGACTATTCAAGTATCACCATGACCTTTCGAATTTTCAATTTAAAGTATAAGAATAATGAATATATACAAGTAAAGAAAACGAATTGAAACTCGACTATTCATGTATCACCGTGACCTTTCGAATTTTTTTTTCAAATAATAATAATAATTGAATTTATAAATTAAGAAACGGGTTGAAATTCAACAATTTATGTACTAGCATGACTTTTAGAAATTTCAAATGAATATAAACACATAAAACGAATTGAAACTCGAGTATTCAGATATCCCAATGAGTTGTCAAAACCACAATATATACGATTGAGTATTCGGAATCACACGTTGTATGAATTAACATAACTTGTATGTTCTAATAAAAGTAAAAATGTGCAATCAAATTAGACCGATAGTTAGGTATTCGTGTATCACCACGACTTGACAGAATTTCAGTTTAAACGTATAAATCAAAATGCGTAATCAAATCAAACCAGAAGCTGATTATTCATGTATCACCACGACTTGTCAGGCTTGTAGTTAAAACACATTGTAAAACATTGAGGGTCGGAGTCACACGTCGCATGAACCACCATGACTTGTGTGACATCCTATGGAGTGCATCCGTATACTTATCACAAAGAGGACATGATCACGGTTGAAAACATAAAGTTGCGATTCGTATGGCGTTGGGGTGGAACGATTTGGCTTAATAGGTTTCATGCCCTTCCCGAACTCTTCAGGTAAGCAACCAGGTCCAACGTCTGATTGGATATATGCGCATTGCTTATCCTTAGGTTTCAATAGCCATGGTGTCAAGAGTTTGGAAAACAAGCACGTCCCCCTTACAGTTACTACGAACCCGCCACATAGAATCGTCTTTAAGAAGATGAAACACCGAATTTTGAAATTTCTTGAAATATCTTTTGAGAAAACTTGCTTTAGGCCTATGCCTTGGATTTGCGTTTGTGTACTTGTGTTCATGTGGCGTTAATGAAATCAGCAGTATAGTAATACAGTAATAGTAAGTGCGTTTAAACAATCAAGTAAAGGCTCACATAACTTTATCATGCAACCTAAACAGTTAACAAATAAGCTATAGCTACCTAGAACACTTCGTCTAATGTCCTATCTTATAGCCACGGCTCGGATACCAATCTGTAACACCCCGGCTAAAGCGAAAACTCCTGAGTGTGACGTACAGATTGCTCAAACACACGTGACACTATTAGGTGACCATAATAACATTATTTCATTTAAATCTTCATGTAACACAAGTTTATCAAATAATACAAATTGTAACAAATAAATAAACAAATGATAAGTTATTCTTTAAATATCCTATAGGCATGATATGTGTCTTCTAACTTTCATCCTCGTATCTTTACAACTGTAACATATGTATAAAAATAAAGTCAGCTACGAACATAGCTGGTGACGTTCCCACAGTTTGATATAATACGTAAAAATCATATAATTCATGGACAAGTGATAAACGAGCAAGTAAAGTCCTTTCCAGTTGGTATCAACCAACGTAATCGGGTAATCGCGAAAGTAAGGTCCTTCCCAGTTGGTAACAACCAACATACTCGGATAATGAGACCCTTTTCCACTCGATACAAATGGACCTGAGTGCAAACGGGGGCGTATGATCATACTTATTGAGGCTACCACGTGCAAGTAAATTGGAGTAAGTAATCAAGTAACACACAAGTCTATATAGTGAATTGTAGTTTGTAATCGAAATCGTAATACTTGAATTTGTAATAGATACATATGCTACCCCAAAATACGAAAAAGTTTAAAAAGGGGTTGTGAGAAACTCACCTCAGAATTGAAGATCAATTTGCAATAAAAAGCGAACGCATGTTAACGAAACCGAAGCGATCAAACATCACGAACTATAAATGAAAATGAAAAGAAAATCAAGACTAGCTACCGGGATTTAATTAACTTTGGTTTTAGATATGCTGCACTATTTTAATATGTATTTTTATATATTAATTCTTAAAGCATTAATATTATTCTAAGTTTTTAACGGAATTTTAACGGGCGTGTTATATTAATAACTATTATAAGGAGGTTTATATTATATTTAATATGAAAGTTACGATAATAAAATGTATGGATTTTTAATTGGAAATTTTATCTCAAACGAAAATAACTAGGTTATTGAATTAAAGTTAACGAACGAATTAAAATCTAACGAATTTAAAGTTAACGAGTTGAGATTTACGAATTATAGAGCTCACGGATTAAGGTTCACGAATTAGAAAACTAACTTAACTGTTTTTAAAAAATTAAAAAGCTAATTAAAGTTTTGCGGATTATAGTAAAAGAATTAAGGTTTTAACGATAAAAAAAGGTTAACGAACTAAATTATATTATTATGAGAGTTCGGTTTTTAGATGGGTAAAGTGGTAAAATATATTTTATATTTAACTTATAAAACGTATTTGGCTTAAAAGTAATTTTATTTGTTTTATTTTGATTTTTAGATAATTTATTTGATTTAAAATGATTTTGAATAATTTTTAATGAGTTAATATTTAAAATAGAATGTTTAAAAAGAATAATACAGAAAACATGGCCTAACTCGGGTTTCGAACCCGGGTCTTTCTGCTCACACACACATACTCTAACCACATGGACTAAATGTTATTTTGGTTCCAATATAAAAACAGAAATATGAATAAAGAGGTATAAGTTCATCTTCTACACAACCAAACCCTAGGTTTTCAATTCATCATATCCGTTCCATGTTTGTTTTCATTGTTTTAGTGGTTTTATTTCTCAAAGAACAACGATCATAACAATGTATTATTTACCTCGTAGTACGACGGGATGATGTTTGAATAGGGGGCTGGCCAACTTGGTCACTCAGAACGGGATTACAGAGGATATATTTATGTATTTTGACGATTGTAGTAGATTTAGATTGATGTTATTGTTGTATTTATACTAAGCATGGGAGCGTGTATTGATTAATGTTATTTAATTGATTTGGCAAGAATTCCGGCAAGTTCAACGGGATTAAATTGAAGATTAGGACGTTATAATCTAATTAGTATATTGATTAACGTTGAATGACGAAGACTAAACCCGTTACCATAATTATCATGGTCAGATCGCGAGATTCATGGGGTTTTAAGCTCTCGCCGGAACCGTTGCCATCCCCGGAATCCACGCCGGGATTCGCACCTGAAAAACGAACAGGGGGGGGGGGGGGGCGCTGTAGGTTTAGGTTTTATATAATTTAAATAAAAGTTACACAACTAGTCCTTGCTCTTTCATGCTTGATTAAATAATAAAACATGAGTTATTTTTACAAGCTTGGTCCCTTAACCTTGATTGTTTTAAGATTAGAACATTTAAAATGGAATTTATGAATTGTATCCCGAACTTTGAAATGTGATAAAAAGGCGGAATAAATGTTTAAATAATTGGATTGTTTTTGTTATAAGCATATTGCTTGAAGATCGTTTAACTAAGAAATTAAATCTCGGAGTTTCTTGAAAATGAAAAGAAATCGAACGAACGATAAACGTAAATCAATGTGAATGATGAATACTAAATAAGAATATACTTAAACGATAATTCGGGTTGATTTAACGAATTCAATAAAAATCAACGAATATAAAATACATTAAACAAAATTTGAGATGTATATAAATATATATCTTTATAACAAAACCGAAAATTTAAAATGGGTAGGATTTTCGGGTTTGAAAAATAACGAATGTTACATTAGGGCTTAAACGCCATTTGTATATGTTAGGGTATACGTTTGTAGCGCATAAGTCCATGTGACCGCATATGTTATGCGGCGCATAACATATGCGCGTATAAGATATACGCTCCATGTGACCTATCATGTGTTTCCTATAAATAGGGGACTTATGCGTGATTAACTAGACTTTTGGTCATTCATGTCATATGCTAGAGAGAGAGACTAGAGAGAGAAAGTTCCTAAAGTGTCATATCTTGTAAACATTTGATATTATCAATGAAGTTTGTGCTTAATGTTACTTGTGATGTTCATTATCATTGTATTCCGCACCTTGAGACATAAGCTGTAACTCTATCCGATCCTAATCATTGTTCACAACAAGTTCTTTCGTGTGGTATCAGAGAATTTGGCTCGTTACTAGCTTGAATATCACAAGTTTTCCAAGGTTTTCTCTCTATCTTCACATTTAACCATCACAATTCCTTCAAAATCTCACAAATCATACCTTATACCTTCATGACAAACCCTACAAAGTTTCGTTCATTTTCATCAACATTTGTACGTTCAAATTGTCAAGTTACCAAATTGTATCTTCTTAGCGCATATGCTATCTTCGCGTATATGTCACTCACGTATACCATATACGACGTATACCTTGTACGCCGTATATGTTATAAGTTGAAACATATACGTTGGGTATAACATATACGTTGTTCCTCATATACGTTGACCTTACACATATCCGTTGACCATACCTCCATACCTACTGTGACACCCGGTAAATTCCCAACCCCTTAAACTAAGTAATCAACCTAATAATTAGGTGATTGTAAATATTATGCGCGCCATGATAGTCAGCGCGTGCATGTGTTATGTGCGCCCTGCGCGAGCGCACCATATTAAGAACCTGCGTGAGCATATATTATATGCGCCATGCGTGAATGATTTGGCTTTATGTTTTCATGTAACTTAAACGTTATGTTGTCTATGGGATGACCATCCCGCATGATGCTAAGGCGGGTGCATCCTGCATCGTTTATGCGCGTGCGGAAGGGAACTAACCTACCCGCATGGCGGGAACGTTGAGAGCTAGTTTGTCTGAAGCTCCAGGATGGAATTGACTTCAACATGACTGATCACTATGTTGAAATACCAAGACCACCTGGAGAATCTACAAATGAAACTCAAATATCCCTAACTGCGAGAAGGTTACGCACCTACCCGCAGCAAAGAAATGTTCTACACGCAGAAAGCTATGCGCACCAAGTTATACGCGCAGAACACTTAGTCAAAATGTTCAGATTTAAGGAAATTGTCCCCGCCCAAAAGAGGGCGGTAGCGTGTTTCAGAAAACTACTTTTTACTGCACACTGTCTAAAGCACTGAAAAAGCAAACTGTAAAAGTCAACTGCCAGCCACCCACTCTCACCAGCCACAGCCCTGCATGTCCTGTCCATATCAAATCAGAATCTTTAATCTACTTTTCTACTCTTTTTAATAAATAATAATAATTTCCATACTTTATCATCATTTCAAAAGATTACAATTCCCTAAAGCAAGGGATTGTGTTCCCTTGAGTTTGCCTATAAATTTGTAGCCTAAATTATCACCCAAAACACACTTCAAAGAACTACGAACTTGCACTAATCCTTTCCCAAGCATCCGTTGTTTCCAGCTCCAATCTTGTTACTAGGTAAGCCGAGAATATAACCTTGAAACCTACTATCCAACCCTTGTATTCTCCTATTTCTTGATCTTAATATATATACTTGTTATTTGATCGTATTCTAGACCTTCGATTCCGAGGCCAACACCAAGAAAACCCGAATCTCGATTAATCCCTTAACAAGAACCACAGGTGAGTCTCACAGCCCCTATTTTCACTGTTTTCACTGTTTTAAACTGCTTTCGGGGCGAGGGACACGTACTTAAATAATGTTTTATCATGGTATGCTTACAAGCTATGAAAGCGATTATGTGTTTAAGTTATGTTTCATAATGAGCAATGCAAACGGTTATCTAAGGTTTTCAATGTATGTGCGCTAGAACTCGAGTAAGTGATCACTTTACCATTGGAACTCTAAGGGTAGGGACTGCTGGTTTGATCCACCCACTCGTAGGGGTCGCACCTCTTTGCATGGACGAGTGCCTAGTATGGTCATGGGGCAGTACTATGGGTTTGAGCCCGCTCGTAGGGGTCGCGCCTCTTTGCATGGACGAGCGCCTTGTTTTCCGGCACAACGTCCGCGCGTAACCCGCGGGACGGAATTATTATTTTAGCTCGTAGGGGCAATGCCTCTTTGCATGGACGAGCACAGTTTCTCAGAATTGTTCGCGCGTAACCCGCGGGACGGAATTATTATTTTAGCTCGTAGGGGCAATGCCTCTTTGCATGGACGAGCACAGTTTCTCAGAATTGTTCGCGCGTAACCCGCGGGACAGTATTTTTAGCTCGTAGGGGCAATGCCTCTTTGCATAGACGAGCATAGTTTTCCAGAAACGTCTGCGCGTAACCCGCGGGACGGTATTACATTATTTTAGCTCGTAGTGGCAGCGCCACCTACACAGACGAGCACAGTTCCCAGAAATGTTCGCGCGTAACCCGCGGAACGGTTTTATCAGAATATGTTAATATAACTGTCTTACCAAGCATGTGTTTTAATGATGCTAACAGAATATGTTTCAGAATGATTATGATGCAATACGATTTATCAAGTTACTAAAACTTGTGAACTCACTCAGTTTATACTGATTCAAATGTTTTTACGTGTCTTTCAGGAGATAACTAGGTAGCGCATGGAGTCACACTTAGAGCACCTCACGCTGAACATCTAAAACTAGCTTTTTGGAAGATTTTAGTTCTATCCCTTCGATGCGCGTGGTTGTACCCGCCGCGCAAGGGGATATGGCGTGGAAATCTTCAACAGTTTTTATACTTGGATGTTTTTATGTAATCTTAAACAATGTAATGTATTTGTATTAAACATTTCACGCGCAATGAAAATCTTTGAATGTTTTGCAATGGCCCGTGCTTAATTATCAATCCCCACTCGCGCGCGCCCGGTTGTTTCCGCCGCTCAGGGCCGGGTGTGACAGATTGGTATCAGAGCACTGGTTATAGCGAACTAGGAAAAGAAGTTTTTAACCTAGACTATAACCTTTGGGGAATCGCATGAAATATTTTTCAAAGAATATTTTCAAAAGAATATGTTCAAAAGAAAAATCACACACGCACTTAGGAACACGGGTCATAGTGTCTAGAGATAAGAACATTATGTGCTCTGAGTACATGCGCTAAGTTTGTTATATTTTCTTTTTATGAAAAGAATGCCTCCAACCGGAGCCAAGGGAATTACCATGACACCCGAGGAGCTCGCAGAAATAATCGCGCAGGCGATTGCAACACATGAGGCCAGCAAGGCCGAATCTAGTCAGGGTCGCCAAGAGAACGAGACCCCAGAACCCGAATCAGGAGCCTTGGACAAAGGATGCTCCTATAAAACATTCATGGCCTGTAGGCCTTGGCCGTTCAAAGGCACCGAAGGAGCCATTGGGCTCTACAATTGGATTGACAAGATGGAGACAGTTCTCTCCATCAGCGGATGTAGTGAAAACCAAAAGGTCCTTTACGCGACCTGCATGTTCCAAGAAGCAGCTTCGTCTTGGTGGAAGCTCCAAGTAAAGACTTTGGGGCGAGAAATTGCTCTTCACAAGACCTGGGAAGAATTGAAAGAAATGATGATGAGAAAGTTCTGCTCTCGCGCAGAAATTCAGAGCTTGCAACAAGAATTCTGGAACCACACCATGGTAGGAACGGATATCGATGCCTACACCAATCGTTTCAACGAGCTTTGCCAGCTGGTGCCAGACATGGCAAACACAGAAGAAAAGAAAATCGAGAGGTACATCTTTGGGTTACCTCCTGTCGTTAGAGTCCCGCTCAACGCCGCCGCACCTCCGACCTTTGACGAGGCGGTTGCGCGAGCCATCACCCTTACAAGGGATACGGTTCGTGCGGGTATGTTGACCGCTCGCTTGAACGAGCAGCGAACCTCTGACTTCAAGAGGAAATGGAACTCCCACCGAGGATCAGACTTCAAGCAGCCACCGCCCAAGAAGCAGGAAAGCACAAGGGTTTACGCGATTCAAGCCGCGGAACCATCAAGGAAAGGATACAGCGGGCCTCGCCCATGGTGCAGCAAATGCAAGTATCACCACGAGGGTGAATGCGCAAAAATCGAATGCGCCAAATGTGGCAGATCAGGACACAAGGCGATGAATTGTCGCATCAGAGAAGCTGGATCGAGCGACAGCTGCTACGCATGCGGGAAGCCTGGACACTTCAGTCGGGATTGCCCACAGAAAGGAAACCAAGCTCGCGGGAGAGCTTTTGTGATTGGCGCGGGTGAAGCAAAGGAAGAGCCGAATGTGGTAACCGGTACGTTTTTGCTTAACGGTCATTATGCATCTGTCTTATTTGATACTGGCGCTGACCTAAGTTTTATATCCCATGAGTTTAAAAACTCCCTGGGCTTAGCGACCAGTAGGCTAGACAAACCTTATACTATAGAACTAGCCAATGGTAGGCAGTTATGCGCGAATGAAAAGACTGAGCAATGCGTATTAGTCATGGGAGGTCATGAGTTCAATATAAACTTGTTGCCAATAGATTTGGGAAGTTTCGATATTGTGGTAGGTATGGATTGGTTGGTCGAGAATCTCGCGGAGATTGTTTGTCATGAGAAGCAGGTTCGGATTCCACTGTTGAACGAGAAACTTTGATGATTCAAGGGGAAAGAAGGGGAGTTGCGACGAAACTGATTTCATGCCTAAAGGCGCGTAAGTGCCTAAGGAAAGGGTGCTACGCCTTCCTGGCGCATGTAGTAGAGAAGAAAGATGAGCGAAGAATTGAAGACTTACCAGTAGTGCGCGAATTTCCAGAAGTTTTTCCTGAAGATTTGCCCGGGTTACCGCCGCCGCGACAAGTCGAGTTTCATATTGATTTGGTCCCAGGAGCTGCGCCAGTAGCTCGAGCGCCTTATCGCTTAGCTCCATCTGAGATGCAAGAGCTATCCAATCAGTTACAGGAACTATTGGATAAGGGTTTCATACGCCCAAGCTTTTCACCTTGGGGAGCTCCAGTACTGTTTGTAAAGAAGAAGGATGGTTCGTTCCGGATGTGTATTGACTACAGGGAGCTGAACAAGCTGACAGTCAAAAATCGGTACCCCTTACCGAGGATTGACGACTTATTTGACCAGTTGCAGGGATCCAGTTATTATTCGAAGATAGATCTACGGTCAGGATACCACCAACTTAGGGTCCATGAGGAAGACGCGCCAAAGACAGCCTTCCGAACTAGATATGGCCATTATGAGTTCTTAGTGATGCCTTTCGGGCTAACTAATGCGCCGGCTGTATTCATGGATCTGATGAACCGTGTATGCAAACCATATTTGGACAAGTTTGTGATTGTGTTTATAGATGATATTTTGATTTACTCTCGAACCAAGGCCGAGCATGAGCAACACCTGAGAATGATTTTGGAATTGTTAAGGAAAGAAAAGTTGTATGCAAAGTTTTCTAAATGTGAGTTTTGGCTTAGAGAGGTTCACTTTCTCGGTCACGTTGTAAACGAGAAAGGATACACGTCGATCCTTCTAAGGTTAAAGCCATCGAAAACTGGGAAGCGCCAAAAACCCCAACAGAGGTGAGGCAATTCCTTGGACTAGCTGGCTACTATCGACGCTTCATTGAGAACTTCTCCAAGATAGCTCTACCTCTGACCGCGCTAACTCAGAAAGACAAGGCGTTTATTTGGGGCGAGAATCAGGAAGCGGCATTTCAAATGTTGAAACAGAAGTTATGTAGTGCGCCAATCTTATCCCTGCCCGAGGGGACGGATGACATCGTTGTTTACTGCGACGCTTCACACCAGGGACTCGGATGTGTCCTTATGCAGCGAGACAAAGTTATAGCGTATGCCTCGCGCCAACTTAAGACCAGTGAGAAGAACTACACAACGCATGATCTGGAACTTGGAGCTGTTGTCTTCGCGCTAAAGATTTGGCGCCATTACCTCTATGGTACAAAGTGTATAATCTTTACGGATCACAAGAGCCTTCAACATATATTTGATCAAAAGGATTTAAACATGAGGCAACGAAGATGGGTTGAATTGTTGAATGATTATGATTGCGAGATCAAGTATCATCCGGGGAAAGCGAATGTGGTAGCAGACGCGCTAAGCAGAAAGGAGCGAATAAAAACGCTACGAGTCAAGGCTCTAAGGTTGACCATTCACGCAGATCTCTCTACCCGCATCCGAGACGCTCAGCAAGAAGCCTTGAAACCAGAGTTTGTTAAAAACGAATGCCTTGGGGGTATGATTAAGAATTTGGAACTTAAAGGGAACACTCGATATTTTGCCAACCGCATATGGGTCCCTCTCAAGGGAGGATTGCGCGAGCAAGTTTTAAACGAAGCTCACAAGACGCGATATTCCGTACATCCTGGCGCAGACAAGATGTACCAAGATGTTAAAACGCTGTATTGGTGGCCCAATCTTAAAGGCGCCATCGCGACGTATGTCAGTAAGTGCCTGACGTGTTCGAAGGTAAAGGCTGAATACCAGAAACCATCAGGGTTGCTTCAACAGCCAGAAATTCCCATGTGGAAGTGGGAACAAATCTCTATGGACTTCATCACCAAACTACCAAGGACACCTGGGGGTTACGACACGATATGGGTTATTGTGGATCGGCTAACTAAGTCAGCGCACTTCCTGCCGATTAAAGAAACTGATAAAATGGAAAAGCTAGCCCGACTATATATTCGAGAAGTAGTTTCAAAACATGGAGTCCCAGTGTCCATCATTTCCGATAGAGATAGTCGGTTCACCTCAAGGTTTTGGAGATCATTACAAGAGGGGTTAGGTACTCGACTGGACATGAGTACGGCTTATCACCCCCAAACGGATGGACAAAGCGAACGAACGATCCAGACATTGGAAGATATGCTGCGCGCGTGCGCGATCGATTTTGGAGGTAGTTGGGATACCCACCTCCCGTTGGTTGAATTTTCTTACAATAACAGTTATCACACAAGCATTAAGGCTGCGCCGTTCGAAGCTTTGTATGGGCGCAAGTGTAGATCCCCACTGTGCTGGGCTGAAGTGGGTGAGAAGCAAATGACTGGTCCAGAATTGATCCAAGAAACAACAGACAAGATTTTTCAGATAAGGGATCGCCTTAAGACAGCGCGCGACAGACAGAAGAGTTATGCTGATATGAGAAGGAAACCGTTGGAGTTTCAAGTAGGGGATAAAGTACTTTTGAAAGTCTCTCCATGGAAGGGAGTCCCCCGCTTCGGTAAGCGAGGAAAGCTAAATCCGCGCTTCATTGGACCATTCGAGATCCTGGAAAGGATCGGTCCGGTTGCTTATAAACTTCGTTTACCCGCCGAACTCGGTGGAGTTCATGATACGTTTCATGTATCCAACCTCAAGAAATGTTTATCTGACGAAACGTTGATTTTACCGTTGGAAGAAATTCATATTGACAAACAGCTGCACTTCGTAGAAGAACCTATAGCCGTAACCGATTGGAAAGAACAAAGGTTGCGCAGAAGCAGAATCAAGTTGGTAAAAGTTCAATGGAACTCAAGGCGTGGGCCTGAATTCACTTGGGAAAGAGAAGATCAGATGCGCATAAAATACCCACACCTCTTTCAGAACATGGCTTCTGCCAGCAACGTCTCCTAAATTTCGGGACGAAATCCGTTTAACGAGGGGAGAATGTGACACCCGGTAAATTCCCAACCCCTTAAACTAAGTAATCAACCTAATAATTAGGTGATTGTAAATATTATGCGCGCCATGATAGTCAGCGCGTGCATGTGTTATGTGCGCCCTGCGCGAGCGCACCATATTAAGAACCTGCGTGAGCATATATTATATGCGCCATGCGTGAATGATTTGGCTTTATGTTTTCATGTAACTTAAACGTTATGTTGTCTATGGGATGACCATCCCGCATGATGCTAAGGCGGGTGCATCCTGCATCGTTTATGCGCGTGCGGAAGGGAACTAACCTACCCGCATGGCGGGAACGTTGAGAGCTAGTTTGTCTGAAGCTCCAGGATGGAATTGACTTCAACATGACTGATCACTATGTTGAAATACCAAGACCACCTGGAGAATCTACAAATGAAACTCAAATATCCCTAACTGCGAGAAGGTTACGCACCTACCCGCAGCAAAGAAATGTTCTACACGCAGAAAGCTATGCGCACCAAGTTATACGCGCAGAACACTTAGTCAAAATGTTCAGATTTAAGGAAATTGTCCCCGCCCAAAAGAGGGCGGTAGCGTGTTTCAGAAAACTACTTTTTACTGCACACTGTCTAAAGCACTGAAAAAGCAAACTGTAAAAGTCAACTGCCAGCCACCCACTCTCACCAGCCACAGCCCTGCATGTCCTGTCCATATCAAATCAGAATCTTTAATCTACTTTTCTACTCTTTTTAATAAATAATAATAATTTCCATACTTTATCATCATTTCAAAAGATTACAATTCCCTAAAGCAAGGGATTGTGTTCCCTTGAGTTTGCCTATAAATTTGTAGCCTAAATTATCACCCAAAACACACTTCAAAGAACTACGAACTTGCACTAATCCTTTCCCAAGCATCCGTTGTTTCCAGCTCCAATCTTGTTACTAGGTAAGCCGAGAATATAACCTTGAAACCTACTATCCAACCCTTGTATTCTCCTATTTCTTGATCTTAATATATATACTTGTTATTTGATCGTATTCTAGACCTTCGATTCCGAGGCCAACACCAAGAAAACCCGAATCTCGATTAATCCTTAACAAGAACCACAGGTGAGTCTCACAGCCCCTATTTTCACTGTTTTCACTGTTTTAAACTGCTTTCGGGGCGAGGGACACGTACTTAAATAATGTTTTATCATGGTATGCTTACAAGCTATGAAAGCGATTATGTGTTTAAGTTATGTTTCATAATGAGCAATGCAAACGGTTATCTAAGGTTTTCAATGTATGTGCGCTAGAACTCGAGTAAGTGATCACTTTACCATTGGAACTCTAAGGGTAGGGACTGCTGGTTTGATCCACCCACTCGTAGGGGTCGCACCTCTTTGCATGGACGAGTGCCTAGTATGGTCATGGGGCAGTACTATGGGTTTGAGCCCGCTCGTAGGGGTCACGCCTCTTTGCATGGACGAGCGCCTTGTTTTCCGGCACAACGTCCGCGCGTAACCCGCGGGACGGAATTATTATTTTAGCTCGTAGGGGCAATGCCTCTTTGCATGGACGAGCACAGTTTCTCAGAATTGTTCGCAGCGTAACCCGCGGGACGGAATTATTATTTTAGCTCGTAGGGGCAATGCCTCTTTGCATGGACGAGCACAGTTTCTCAGAATTGTTCGCAGCGTAACCCGCGGGACAGTATTTTTTAGCTCGTAGGGGCAATGCCTCTTTGCATAGACGAGCATAGTTTTCCAGAAACGTCTGCGCGTAACCCGCGGGACGGTATTACATTATTTTAGCTCGTAGTGGCAGCGCCACCTACACAGACGAGCACAGTTCCCAGAAATGTTCGCGCGTAACCCGCGGAACGGTTTTATCAGAATATGTTAATATAACTGTCTTACCAAGCATGTGTTTTAATGATGCTAACAGAATATGTTTCAGAATGATTATGATGCAATACGATTTATCAAGTTACTAAAACTTGTGAACTCACTCAGTTTATACTGATTCAAATGTTTTTACGTGTCTTTCAGGAGATAACTAGGTAGCGCATGGAGTCACACTTAGAGCACCTCACGCTGAACATCTAAAACTAGCTTTTTGGAAGATTTTAGTTCTATCCCTTCGATGCGCGTGGTTGTACCCGCCGCGCAAGGGGATATGGCGTGGAAATCTTCAACAGTTTTTATACTTGGATGTTTTTATGTAATCTTAAACAATGTAATGTATTTGTATTAAACATTTCACGCGCAATGAAAATCTTTGAATGTTTTGCAATGGCCCGTGCTTAATTATCAATCCCCACTCGCGCGCGCCCGGCTGTTTCCGCCGCTCAGGGCCGGGTGTGACACCTACATATCCGTTGACCTTCCTTCTACATATCCGTTGACCATAAACAGTATATACGTTGACTTGTTGTTATTCACACCATGGACAATGTAAATGCTTTTGTGTCTCCACCTTCTGTCCTGCTTCAGATCATTAATC
>NW_027500858.1:0-93553 GCF_021521415.1 Bidens hawaiensis
GAAGCCCGAACGAATCGAGAATTACATTATAGACGAGATATATGATATTTAGTGATGTTACGAAGTATTAAAGCTTCGGGATAAGTGAATTAAAGCACATAAAAGAATTTTCGATTTAATGGTACGTCGGTACGTTAAACGAAACCTTTAATACCAAACCAAGCAAGAGACGATCGATCAAGCCGAAAAATATGCGCGATTATTAATAATATGATGTTCTAAGATAATAAATGCCATGGTTTAAGTTTTTAAAGTTTTTTAAATTGGTTTTATATAAATTTCATTTTTAAGTCGAAAAACGACCGTTTTAGCCTCGTTTTAAGCCGGATTAAACATTTAACCGAAAAACGAACTGAACCAGATTATCCAAAACGTTATCCAGATTACAGGAATCCAAATATGTGGCTAGAAATGGAGAGGTGGGTCCCACCCCACCCCCCATGTGTTCCGATCGGAATTAAAGGGGATGCCCCTTTACCTTATTATTTTTTTTAAACCACATTCAACAAATCTTTATTTCCTCTCAACATCATGATCTAAAAACCGAGTTTTGTAGCAAGAACAACGAGGTAAAGATCGAGTTATATTCGTTTTCATCTTCCTTTCTCGAGTTTAATTACAAGAAAATGAGGTTTCAAGTGAAAAAGGGTGAAAACCCGAGATGGAACCGATTCTTGCATGATCAAGTGATGTATACGGGTTATACAAGGGATCTTGGTCCAAGAAAGGAGTTAAACGAACCAAAAACGAATTTTTACGGTTAAATCTTTGTTTTTATATCATAACCGAAACCATGAAAGAAATGGCTTGATTGTGGGTGTAACTTGCTTGGTGTGGTGTTATTGTGCTTGTAGGTGTTGTATCTATTTGATAGCAAAGGCTAGAAACCGAGATCCTTGCGATTTGAAGCTAGAAACACAAGGTAGTTCGGTTTTTGTATGATGTTCGTGTTTTGGACAGATTGTGACACGTTTAGAGTTAGGTCATGAAATTTTACAGAGGTGTTAGATATATGAAAATATGAGTTCTGTGAATATTTGGTAATTTTTGGACAAAGGATGAATATTTGGTGAATTTAATGCTTGGTTTTGGCTAAAAATGGTGAAAAATAGTTAAATATCATGAAAAATTCTGGAAATTCCAGATAATCTTTTTGTAACATGTAAAAGTCACACACAAAATTTGAGGTCAGTTGGAGAAGTCTAAGTAGGCTTTTCGATTAAACGAGTTCTAAGGTTTTCTAGCTTGGTTTTAGTGAAAATGGCATGTACAAAAAGATTTTCGTTCTGTAAAAATTACAGGGGACTAGGGGGTTGGCAGGGGTCATCCAGGAAAAATTTGGGATTTTTCTAAGATTGTTTGGTATTTACGACATATTTAGTGTTTAAATGGTGTTTAAAAATAGATAAATAAATTTTAATTATAAAAATTAATCCTGGAAATATTTTTATAAAATTCCCCACTGTCAAAAGTGATTGGTGCAAAATTTCAAGATCCGAGAATAAACGGATAATTATTTGTGCTAAAAAGAAAATAAAAACAAACTTTTAAAGCTTAAAACGCGTAAACCGATAAAGTTCGCCTAAACGAACTGACTGGTGTATAAAAACCATAAAAATGAACTATTTACATATAACTGAGTTAAATGTAAATCATCCGAAAATAATTCGGATGATTTGAGTAATTTTAACCGATTCAACAGTTTCCGGTACGCCAAAGACGGAAACGGGTCCCGCGGCCAATCGAGGCGTCTAAACCGAGCTCTAAATCCACAACTTTAATTAAATTGTCAGTCAACAACTATTTTCGGGTCGTGTGTGACCAAACTCATTTTTGAAACGTAAAAACGGATAACCGTGCTAGGCACGCAAAACGGGAAAAACGACTAATGGTAATTTTGACTAGTGAACTCTAAACGATATCACAATCTGAGTCCGGAGAAGTGTTTCTGGGTTAACATTGCCCCCGGAACGGGTACAGTACTGGGTTAACAGTGTCCCCAGATGTACAGGTTAACACGGTTAAAGTTATATTAATAGTGATTGTATAGTAACGAATTTAGGGATCGTATTACAGATCCGGATTAATAGCTCACATACTGTGTTACTGCTTGCGATAAGGTGAGTTCACGAGCCCCTTTTTTTGAATTGTTTTTAAATATTTTCCCGGGGCGGAAAGCATGTTACTATTGAAATGTTTAAGTACATACTGAACGAATGGAATTGCGTGTATTTATAAATGTTTGATTTTACGAGAATCGTACGGAATGGGTACAGTACTGGGTTAACAGTGTCCCCAGATGTCCCTAGAAGTGTTCCTGGGTTAACATTGCCCCCGGAATGGGTACTGTACTGGGTTAACAGTGTCCCCAGATGTCCCTAGAAGTGTTTCTGGGTTAACATTGCCCCCGGAACGGGTACAGTACTGGGTTAACAGAGGTTTCACTTGTGGGCTCAGCATAATTACATCGCTAATATATGATTATTATAATGATTTGTCACTGTTTATTTAAATTAGTGAAACTCACCAACTATTCGTAGTTGACCCGTTTTCTTTACATGCTTTTTAGGTACTCCCAAACTGGAATAATTGCTACATGCTTGATGATGCGTGCTTTTAGTGGAAGCTTAATGATCTTTTTGTATTAATTATGTTAATGTACTGTTGGTAAAACTTATGTGCTATCGCCTAGACGATAACTAAACTCGGAACAATGTAATATGGTGTGAATTATTGTAGTGGTGTTTTCTTTATAAGCAATGTTGTTGATATCAGACGTGTCTGTTGCATCCCGTTTACGTTTCCGCTGCGGTTACGGGGTGTTACACATATACTAATTTAACCATTTCCGAAACCAATTAAGCCAAAACACAACCCCTAATTCGTATTAGTTCAGATCCAGATCTCAACCAACACAGATCCCATCCAAATACCAATTCCAATCAACCACACAATCGTTAACCCTTACTAACCACAAATTCACCTCAAATCTGTCTATTAACACTCGTTTCAGATGTCAATTCAAACCAATTCAACAGTAAACTAAATAAACATAAACTTATTTATATAATCCATCAATTATTAATCTATAATACTAAATCTAGTGCAATTTGACGTGTCTAAACACAAGCATCAACATCACCAATGATGTTCTCCTGATGATGATACGTGTGAATCCGAAGTGTCGGATTCTCATGCACAACAACATTATTAGTTAAATTAGTAAGATTCTCTTCAGCATCATGAGATGATTCACCAACCTCATGAGTTTCCGGAAATGGAACTGAAAAAGAATCAACAAAATGACTACCATCCGATGAGAAAGAAATAACATCAGACGTATCATGAAAATCAACTTGTGGAATATTTTCAAAGTTAGAAATTTAGGCCCTTGGTGTAGAAAACGGTTGGTCTTCTAAATACGCACGCACCAAGTATTTATCCGGAAGATCAACTTTGGGGGTAAACGAATTAAATAAACTCTCATTATCAAACATCCAATCAGGACCCTTGCCGGCAGGAGGCGTTGTATATTTTTGGCAATCAACAAGATACCATTCCTCAACACAACCCGAAGTAAAGTTGAAGACACGTTTCTTAGGTGATGCATAGACCAAGAAGTAACCCTCAATAGCCTTTTCTTCAAATTTTCCCGCATCCTTTTCAACATCGGGCAAGGACACCCGAAAGTTTCCAAAAACTTTAAATTAGGCTTGCGTTTATTTAGAAGCTCGTAACTTGTCTTGCCCAACTTCTTGACAGTCAAAACACGATTGAGCTTGTAACAAGCTGTATTCACCGCCTCATTCGAAAATTGGACAGGAAGCTTTGAATCTACAGACATCGTTCTATCTTCTTTAATAAATGTTCAGTTATTCAGATCATCTATGCCATTCTGTTATGGTACATAAGGACACTATATTCTTGATGGATTACCTTTTAAATACAAAAGAAGTTCAATACAGTCTTCTTGAACTCCGTACCATTTTCATTTCAAACACGTCTCACCTTATGTTTTTAAAGTGATTTGATCTTTGTGATTAGATGTTGAACAAGAACATGTGTCTGACTTTTAGAACTCATAAATAACACCCAAGAATATCTCGAATAGTCATCATTGACAACTATACAGTACCAATCTCCAGCAATACTCGCACGATTCACAGGACCAAACAAATCCATATAAAGTCGTTCCATAGGAGTATCAATGGAATTAATTAACTTTGACAGGTGCAACTTCTATTTTTTGCTTACCCTTCTTGCATGAAACACAGTGTTCGATCAGCTTAAAGTTCTTCAGGGAAACCCCATCCATGAAATCATTTTCCATCAGATAGTTCATCTTTCTAACATGAATATGACCCGTACGTCTATGCCACGGAATTGAGTCTTTCTCAGATGCTTTTGAGATAAAACACGCTTCAACAAAAGTATAAGTCGATACTTTAATACTCATATTAAGTGCATAAATATCATTTGACCTATGATATCGCATAACAACCATGTCTTTTTGGAATGACATATCCTGATTTGGGTATTATGCACTCATTGTCAGTAAATACAATGGTATATTTCTTATCACAAATTTGAGACACACTCAGAAGTTGTGATCCATCTTATCACAATATTTAATTTCTCAAATGTAATACAACCATTCGAAACATCTCCTTCTTTGGTAATCATTCCACCCAAATTACCTGTGAAAGCAACATAACCCCTTGAATATTCTTGACATTGGTTAGTAGGTCAATGTTGCCGGTAATATGACCAAAGCATCCACTATCTATAATCCAGATTTCACCAGATGTGGTGTTGAATAAACTTTGCACAAGAAGGTAAAATGATTTGTTCAAAAAGGCAGCCCAGGCCTCAGTCTTGGGCACCTATTTAATTTCATTTGAAAAGTTAATCTTGAAGGAATCCAAATACGGTTTAGCTACTTGTGAATAAGTCACGGGCCTTTTCGACTTTCGTCTCAAGTATGCAGCTTGAAATACATTTGGGTTCACATTTGGGCTCACATTTGGGCAAATTGGTTCCGTAGGAACAAATTTGTGTAGTTAAAAGTGCTTTCATCAATATGAATCACCTTTCGTGGATTCACATTAGAAAACATGATGTGAGTCTCATCATCAGAAGTCATGGTCTTTTCAGAATTTCTTTAACCAAAGGAACTGATTTGGATTGTTCTTTAATAAATGGATAAATATTATGTGATTTCTTCATACCACAGTTTCTAACAACATGTCCACGTTCGACACATAAAAAACATGATCTCATATCAACAAATGAACGTTGTGGTTTGATAAAACTGGTGCAATAGAAGATTAATGAGATACACCAGGAACATGCACTTTGTTCAAGTCATCAAACGTAAAAGATTTATTTTTCCTATAAAAATCAAGGTTTGACCAATTAGAGAATCTCTGTAACGTGTCAGTTCTAGTTGATTTAACAAATTGAAATTTCTTAACAGATTTTAATATATGTTTGGCTTCAACCAATGGATCTGTTATGTTTGATACCTTACATTTAGCAAATGCATGCTCAAGATCTTGTATCTTTGAAGTTTCATTGTTAAAGAAACTTTTGACCAACTCATGCTTGATCAAAATAAGTGGAATGTCTATTTCAGTGAACACTTTGCTAAGACCTTTTAACTTAAACACTCGACAAGTGTTTTCATTAGAAGGAGCTGGATTTATGAAGCGCATCAAATTAACATTAATAACTTTTGGTTTTTCTGATTTCTTAGCTTTAACCTTAGATGGCTTAGTCTCCTTTATTTTAGATGTACTTGAACCGTACACAGCTTTCTCAAATACATGAGGTTCACACAAAATGTGATTCAAACGTGGAATGTTCGATTCCTTGTGTGCAATTTATGGTTCAACTACTTTCTTATTTTGAATATGTGGTTTTTGAGTTAAAGATTTAACAAGGAATTTTTCTTTGCCACATTGTTTTGGTTTCTCCACATGAAAGATAGGTTCATTTACAACTTCTTCTTTTCTCGCAAACGCATTCTGGGAATAATCATCACGGAATGGTGGAGGAATCTCAACAAATCCTAAACCGTTTTTAGAACCCTTTTGTTTACCAGATGCTTAAATGATTTCATTCAACAAAAATGATGAATTTATAAAGTTGGCTAGTTTGCTTTTCAACTGTAGAACCCCATTTTCAAGTTCGGTTATCTTAGTTCTTTGTTTGAGAGTTTCTTGGAATTGGTTTTCATTAAAGTTCATTTTCACTGAAAATATACTTTCAGATCATGATTACTTACAAACAATCCTTCTAATTTATCTTTAGATTTCTTTTGTGACTCTAACGATTGTCTATATGTATCCTTGATCAAAGCAAACACTTTCATTAGTGAATCATTTTGAGCATTAATTAAGTCAATTTTTGACTTAAATGTTTCACAATTCAAACAAGACAAATTTATAGATAATTTAACAAACACAGATGGAGAACTAACAACGTCAATTTTTGCCATACCTGCAACAGTAGTCGGTTGTAATTGCAAGAAACATCTGAGTATTATTCAGTTTCAACTTCACTTTCAGAAGTCAATCCCACTCCACTAGCGTATTAAAAAGTTTCTACTTGATCAAACATTGCAAGATTATCTTTATTTCCATTGGCCAATAGTCGTTGATTCCAATCAATTCCATCAACTGTGAGTAGAGCTTGTGATCCTGCAGCCTTTGAAGATTCTCCCCCAAAAGGTTTATCTTTCCCTTCAGTAAAATTCTTTTTTGAACTTCTGTCTAGAGAACGGGGTCCGATGTATTCTTTCATTGGATTATCACATTCCTTAGAAAAATGACAAAACTCTTTGCAATTATAACATTTAGTTTGTCAAAGCCAACCCGCTTGTTTAATGATGGTAAATCCTTACCAGTTCGTTGCACAAATTTCTTCACCTTTCGTACAATTATAACATTTCAGGTCCAATAACTCTAGATCGTCAGGATCAATCTGACCTTAGTCTTCATCAGTCAATTCACATGTAGTAATTTTTCTACCCACCAAATTTTAATAAGAAATCATGAATGCACAAAGAAAAGAAAAATAATATTCAGCCTCTTTCATGTTTACATTCGGTGATGCAGTGAAGACATTAGCGGTTGATCCACTAGAATTATCATAAGAACCAGAAGCCATGAAACATACATTTGGATCACTGAAGGAAGATGATCCTTCTTTTGAGTAAGAAATGCAATAACTGGAGCTGTAGAACTGCTTAATGGTAAGAAACCTCCATATAAAGTCGGGTCTTGAGTTTGTTTTGATGCCTTTTGACATTTCAAATCATACTCTCTATCTTCAATATTCTGCATGAATTCCATTTCCGATATGATCTTCATTCTTAAACAATTTTTTTTCTTTAAGTACCATAAGAAACGTTGAGTAAGAAATTGGAAGGGCATTTTTCACAGTATCAATCTTATCACTTCAATAGGTTCCATCTTTAGCTTATTCATCTCAGCAATAAGATGATTGAATCTTGTAAGCATCTCTTCAACAGAGTCTCCTTTCAATAAGTTAAAATTACCAAACTGAAACTTTAGCATCACCTTCTTACTCTCCTCAGTATTTCCTATACTTCTCATTTTAATGTTATGAAACAAAGACACACAAATTTAAAACTTCCCACTTGATGGAAAATATTTTCGAGTAATGCCATCGTCAATGTGGAATATGCCTTTGATTCAATATCTAAAGCTTTCTTTTCTTCTTCAGAAACAGTTGTTTCACTACCAACCATGGGTACCGTATAAACATCGTCAGGACATTTTGAACAGTCTGGGTGTACAGACCCTAGATGTGCTCTGAATTGTGGTTCCCCTTTTGCAAAATCACTAAACTTCATTAAACGAGGAAATTTTGAATGTGATCCGATCTCAACATCGAGATGTAACATCTATTGCGTTAACATGTTTTGAGATGCAAGTGCGTAGAAAACAGTCATCTCAAAAGTATATTAAAATAAAGTTTTAAGGTGAAAAAGTGTTCAATTTAAAGCTTAAAGGTTTAAAAAGGTAAATGTTAATAATGAATGATGGTAACGAATGGAAATTTTGTAACGAATGGTGAACAGTAGTGAGTCAAAATATGAACAGTATCACGAATGTATAAGAGTGACGAATGGCATAATACTTAAGTAACGAATGGGATGACGAATGATAGTTAGTGTAAATGAATGGTGAGAACGAATGAATCAACACTCGAATAGCTTGAAGAATGAGTGGTGAATGAATGACGTAGTAACGGATGGTATGATGTTCATATAATAAATGAACTTGGCGCGAATGGGTATCAGTGACGAATCTGTCAACAAATTGTTTGTTATTCTGTTTTAACAACTTTGACATGTGGCACAGTTTAGTTAAATTGAAATAGCAAATGACTAATCGTGGTGTAACGAATGAATGAAGTCATCATAACGAATGAAATTATGAATCTTCAAATCTTCAAGTCCTAATCTTCAGATCTGAGCTTTTCTAGATCGAAACTATGATTCAAACAATTATAAACTGATGGATTAAACACTCAATATTTAACCAAATCACTCAAAGCAAGTTTATTTTGCGAGATTCATGCTTCTCGATGAATGCATATTAGCATACGCACATAATACATTAGAATCATTGAAACTAGCAATCTTATGATGTGTCGAGCACTAGCATCAAGATCACCAATGATGTTCTCCTGATAATGATACGTGTGAATCCGAAGTGTCGGATTCTCATGCACAACAACATTATTAGTTAAATTAATAAGATTCTCTTTAGCATTATGAAATGATTCACCAACCTCATGAGGTTTAGGAAACGGAACTGGAAAAGAATCAACAAAATGACTACCATCCGATGAGAAAGAAATAACATCAAACGTATCATGATAATCAAGTTGTGAAATAATATCATAATTAGAAGTTGAGGCCCTTGGTGTAGAAAACAGTTGGTCTTCTAAATATGCACACACCAAGTCTTCATCCGGAAGATCAACTATGGGGGTAAACGAATTAAATAAACTCTCATTGTCAAACATCCAATCAGGACCCTTTCCGGCAGAGGTTGTTATATATTTTTGGCAATCAACATGATACCATTCCTCAACACAACCCTGAGTGAAGTTGAGGACACGTTTCTAAGGCGATGCATAGACCAGAAGTAACCCTCAATAGCCTTTTCTTCGAATTTCCCCGCATCTCTTTTCAGCATCGTGCAAGGACACCCGAAAGGTTCCAAAAACTTTAAATTAGGCTTGTGTTTATTTAGAAGCTCGTAACTTGTCTTGCCCAACTTTTTGACCGTCAAAACACAATTGAGCTTGTAACAAGCAGTATTCACCGCCTCATTCGAAAATTGGACAGGAAGCTTTGAATCTACAAGCATCGTTCTAGCTTTTTCAATAAATTTTCGGTTATTCAGATCATCTACGCCATTCTGTTATGGTACATAAGGACACTATATTCTCTATGGAGTACCTTATAAATAAAAAAGAAGTACAATACAGTATTCTTGAACTCCATACCATTATCACTTCGAATACGTCTCACCTTTTGTTTGTAAAGTGATTTGATCTTTGTGATTAGATTTTGAACAAGAACATGTGTCTGATATTTTGAACTCATAAAAACACCCATGAATATCTCGAATAGTCATCATTGACAACTAATCAATATCAATCTCCAGCAATACTCGCACGATTTATGAGACCAAACAAATCCATGTGAAGTCGTTCCATAGGAGCATCAAAGGAATTAATTAACTTTGACGGGTGCGGCTTCTTTTTTTGCTTGCTCTTCTTGCATGAATCACAGTGTTCGATCAGCTTGAAGTTCTTCAGGGAAACCCTATCCACGAAATCATTTTCCATCAGATAGTTCATCTCTCAAACATGAATATGACCCGTACGTCTATGCCACATAATTGAATCTTTCTCAGTTGCTTTTAAGACAAAACACATTTCAACAAAATTAGAAGTCGATACTTTAGTACTCATATGAAGTGCATAAATATCATTTGACCTATGAGATCACATAACAACCATATCTTTTTGGAATGACATATCCTTATTTGGGTATTATGCATTCATTGTCAGTAAATACGATGCTATATTTCTTATCACAAATTTGAGCCACGCTCAGCAAGTTGTGATCCATCTTATCACAATAATTTACTTTCTCAAATGTTATACAAACATTCAAAATATCTCCTTCTTTGGTAATCATTCAACCAAAATTACCTGCGAAAGCAACATAACCCCCCTTGAATATTCTTGACATTAGTTAGTAGGTCAATGTTGCCTGTAATATGACCAGAACATCCACTATCCATAATCCAGTTTTCACCAGATTTGGTCATGAATAAACTTTGCACATGAAGGTAAAATGATTTGTTCAAAAAGGCAGCCCATGCCTCAGTCTTGGGCACATATTTAATTTCATTTTAAAAGTTAATCTTGAAGGAATCCAAATGCGGTTTAGCTACTTGTGAATAATTCATGGGCCTTTTCGACTTGCGTCTCAAGTATGCAGCTTGAACTACATTTGTGTTCACATATGGGCAAATTGGTTCCGTAGGAACAAATTTGGGTAGTTAAAAGTTCTTTCATCAATATGAATCACCTTTCATGGATTCACATTAGAAAACTTGATGTGAGTCTCATCATCACAAGACATGGTCTTTTCAGAATTTCTTTAACCAAAGGATCTGATTTGGATTGTTCTTTAATAAACGGATGAATATTATATGATTTCTTCATAGCACAGTTTCTAACAACATGTCCACGTTTGCCACATAAAAAACATGTTCTCATATCAACAAACGAATGTTGTGGTTTGATAGAAACTGGTGCAACAGAAGATTAATGAGATACACCAGGAACATGCACTTTTTTCAAGTCATCAAACATAAAAGATTTCTTTTTCATATAAAAATCAAGGTTTGAAAAATTAGAGAAACTCTGTAAGGTGTCAGTTCCAATTGAGTTTAACAAATTGAACATTTTTAACAGATTTTAACAATTGTTTGGCTTCAACCAATGGATCTGTTATGTTTGATACCTTACATTTAGCCAATGCATGCTCAAGATCTTGTATATTTGAAGTTTCATTGTTAAAGAAACTTTTGACCAACTCATGCTTGATCAAAATAAGTGGAATGTCTATTTCAGTAAACACTTTGCTAAGACCTTTTAACTTAAACACTCGACAAGTGTTTTCATTAGAAGGAGCTGGATTTATGAAGCACATCAAATCAACATCAGAAACTTTTGGTTTTTCTGATTTCTTAACTTTAACCTTAGATGGCTTAGTCTCTTTTATTTTAGATGTACTTGAACCGTACACAGCTTTCTCAAATGCATGAGGTTCACACAAAATGTGATTCAAACGTGGAATGTTCGATTCCTTGTGTACAATTTATGGTTCAACAACATCCTCAATAATGAATTACTCAATAAAGACTTTGTTATTTTGAATATGTGGTTTCTGAGTTAAAGATTTAACAGGGAATTTTTCTTTGCCACATTGTTTCAGTTTCTCCATATGAAAGATAGGTTCATTTACAACTTCTTCTTTTCCCGCAAACGCGTTCTGGGAATAATCATCACGAAATGGTGGAGGAATCTCAACAAATCCTAAACCGTTTTTAGAACCCTTTTGTTTACCGAATGCTTAAATGATTTCATTCAACAAAAAGGATGAATTTCTAAAGTTGTCTAGTTTGCTTTTCAACTTTAGAACCCCATTTTCAAGTTCGGTTATCTTAGTTCTTTGTTTGAGAATTTCTTGGTATTGTTTTTCATTAAAGTTCATTTTCACTGAAAATCTACTTTCAGATCATAATTACTTACAAGCAATTCTTCAATTTTATCTTTAGATTTCTTTTGTGACTCTAACGATTGTCTATATGTATCCTTGATCGAAGCAAACACTTTCATTAGTGAATCATTTTGATCATTAATTAAGTCAATTTCGACTTAAATGTTTCACAATTCAAACAAGACAAATTTTCTGATAATTTAACCAACGATGGAGAACAAACCTCGTCAATTTTTGCCATACATGCAAAAGTAGTCGGTTGTAAATAGCAAGAAACATCTGAGTCTAATTCAGTTTCAACTTCACTTTCAGAAGTCATTCCCACTCCACTAGCATCTTAAAAATTTTCTACTTGATCAAACATTGCAAGATTAGCTTGATTTCCATTGCCCAATAGTCGTTGATTCTAATAAATTCTATCAACTGTGAGTAGAGCTTGTGATCCCGCAGCCTTTGAAGATTCTGCCCCAAAGGTTTATCTTTCACTTCAGTAAAGGTCTTTTCTGAACATCTGTCTAGAAAACGGGGTCCGCTGTATTCTTTCATTAGCTTATCACAATCCTTAGCAAAATAAAAAACTCTTTGCAATTATATCATCTGACCTTTAGTTTGTTAAAGCTAGCCCGCTGGTTTAATGATGGTAAACCTTTACCAGTTAGTTGCATAAATTTCTTCACTTTTCGTACAATCATAGCCATATTCCATTTGAGGTCCAATAACTCTAGATCGTCAGGATCAATCCGATCTTAGTCTTTATCAGTCAATTCACTTGTAGCAATTTTGCTACCCACTAAGTTTTAATAAGAAGTCATGAGTGCACAAAGAAAAGCAAAATAATATTCAACCTCTTTCATGTTTACATTCGGTGGTGCAATGAAGACATTAGCGGTTGATCTACTAGAATTATCGTTAGATCGGAAGACATGAAACATACATTTGGATCACTGAAGGAAGAAGATCCTTCTTGTGAAGTTTGAGTAAGAAATGCATTAACTGGAGCTGCAGAACTGCTTAATGGTAAGCAACCTCCATATAAAGTCGGGTCTTGAGTTTGTTTTGATGACTTTTGGCATTTCAAGTCATACTCTCTATCTTCAATAATCTGCATGAATTCCATTTCCGATAAGATTTTCATTCTTAAACAAATTATTTTCTTTAAGTACCATAAGAAACGTTGTGTAAGAACTTGGAAGAGCATTTTTCACATTATCAATCTTACCACTTCAATAGGTTCCATCTATAGCTTATTCATATCAGCGATAAGATGATCGAATCTTGTAAGCATCTCTTCAATAGAGTCTCCTTTCAATAAGTTAAAATTTCAAAACTAAAACTTTAGCATCACCTTCTTACTCTCCTCAGTATTTCCTATACTTCTCATTTTAATGTTCTGAAACTAAGACGCACAAATTTTAATACCTCCCACTTGATGGAAAATATTGTCGAGTAATGTCATCATCAATGTGGAATATGCGTTGGTTTCACTCTCTAAAGCTTTCTTTTCATCTTCAGAATATTGAGTAAAAGCCTTTGGAGTAAAACAGTTGTTTCACTACCAACCATGGGTACCGTATAAACATCGTCAAGACATTTTGAACAGTCTGGGTGTACAGACCCTTGATGTGCTCTGAATTGTGGTTCCTATTTTGCAAAATCACTAAACTTCATTGAACGAGGAAATTTTGAATGTGATCCGATCTCAACATCGAGATGTAACATTTGTTGCGTTAACATGTTTTGAGATGCTTGTGTGTAGAAACCAGTCATCACAAAAGTATATAAAAATAAAAGTTTAAGGTTAAAAAGTGTTCAATTTGAAACTTAAAGGTTTAAAAAGGTAAATGTTAATAATGAATGATGGTAATGAATGGAAAATTTGTTACGAATGGTGAACTAAAGTGAGTCTAAATTTGAACAGTATCAAGAATGTATAAGAGTGACGAATGACGTAATACTTAATGTAAAGAATGAGATGACGAATGATAGTCAGTCTAAATGAATGGTGAGCACGAATGAATCAACACTCGAATAGCTTGAAGAATGAGTGGTGAATGAATGACGTAGTAACAGATGGTATGATGTTCATATAATGAACGAACTTGGCGCTAATAGGTATCAGTGACGAATCTGTCAACAAATTGACTGTTATTATGTTTTAACAACTTTGACACGTGGCACAATTAAGTTAAACTGAAATAGCAAATGACTTTCCGTCGTGTAACGAATGAACGAAGTCATCATGACGTATGAATATTCAAATCTTTAAGTCCTAATTTCCATATCTGAGCTTTTCTAAATTGAAACTATGATTCAAACAATCATAAACTGATGGATTAAACACTCAATATTTAACCAAATCACTCAAATCGCTCGTCTCAAACTCTTGCAAACAAACCCAAATCAATCCAAACAATCAATACCGACTCAAACCCAGTCCGAAATCCAAAATCTGCATAAACAGAAATCTATGTTTCCAAACCACACAAACTCAATCCAAATCCATATCCAAATAAATTAATTCGACCACCATGATCAACACAATACCAATTCCAAATCAAATTTCAATCAAATCAGCCTCTATTTAACATCTCAACATGCTAATTCAGCTAAAATCAATAGACTTGAACTAAGATTCAAAATTCACAGCCAATTAGTGAACTCTCAATCAATTCATTACAAATTACTTTAATACATACACAATCTACCCTCTGAGCTCTGATACCACTTGTAGAAACATTCTATTGAGCTTCAATTGACTAATTGACCAATTCATAACGATTAATCAATTGGATCTAGTTATCTGATATATGTATATAATAGATTAGTGAATGAAGTGCTTGAGTAAGTAATTTGGCAGAGTAATGAATTAGGAGAAATACGTTAAACACTTGTTAAATTACAAAGGCATGAACAACCTATATATGGAAGACGAATTTCATTCGTTACACATGCCTTAAAGAATGACCTTCTTTCGTCTTCATTACAATAAGTTACATAATGGTATAGCGAATTACCCATTCACTATACCCCATTCGACAACATTCCATGACGAATGGGTACCTAACAAAAACGATTAAGGTCCATTCGTTAAACATCATTAACGAATGGAAACGTATCATAAATTAAACTTTCATTTGTTAAACAGGCTTAATGAATGAGCATATAAAACTTTCATTTGTTTCCAGCATCAGACTGATAAACCTACAACTCTAAGAAGAAATGCATCTCCCCCATCGAACTCATCTTGAATTTTTCTGCATTGACTTCTCAAAATCCTTACGCAACTTGTCGTTTGTTGAGCTAAATGTGATGTCGTCGACATATATCTGAACGAGGAGCAAATCATCTCCGAAAATCTTGTAGAAATGGTTATAATCCACCGTCCTTCTTTTGAAGCCACTATCCGTAAGATGGTCAACAAGCGTGCCGTACCAAGATTTCGAGGATTGGTGTAGACCATAAAGAGCCTTATTTAAACAATAAACACGATCAGGATAGTCCGGATCTTCAGAACCAGGAGGTTGTTTCATGAACTCCTCTTCATGAAGTTCCCCGTTAAGAACCACATTCTTAGCGTCCATTTCCTAAACATTAGTTTTCTTGAAAGCTCCAGAGGCTAAGAATATGTGTATACCTTCCAGTCTTGCAACAGGAGCATATACTTCAGTGTAATCTACGCCTTCTTGCTGATGAAATCCTTGCACGACCAAACATGCTTTATTCCTTATGATGACCCCAAGATCATCCTTCTTACACTTGAAAAATCATTTGGTCCGGATAGGTTTCTTTACCCAATCAGGTTTATAAATGTGATCCCATACACCCCGTCGACTAAACTGTTGCAACTCTTCTTGCATTTCTTCTACCCAAGACGAATCTAAAGCGCCATATGAACACTGAAAGCAAATGTATTTTTCAAGATTTATGATTTCTAATTAATGCATATCGGCATACGCACACAACACATTAGAATCACTTGCACTAGCAATATGTTCCAGCAGCGAGATCACCTATGATGTTGTCCAGAGGATGATACGTGTGAATCTAAAGTGTCGAATACACAGGCACAACCATGTGATCACTTAAGTTAGTGAGATTATCTTTAGCATAATGAGATGATTCCCCAACCTCATAATTATCATTAAACTGTACTGAAGAAGAAACAACAAAATGACCATCTTTTGATGATATAGAAAAGACATTAGACGTATCAGGATGATCATCTTGTGGTGCGTAACTATAAGCAGAAAATTTCGATGTAGAAAACATTTGATCTTTCAAGTACGAACACACCAAGTCTTCATCCGGGAGATCAATTATGGGAGTAAATGAATTAAATAAACTCTCATAATTGAACATCCAATCAGGACCCTTGCCGGCAGGAGGTGTTGTGTAGCTTTGGCAGTCAACATGGTACCATTCTTCAACACAACCCGAAGAGAAGTGAAAACACGTTTCTTAGGCGATGCATAGCCTAAGAAGTAACCTTCGATAGCTTTCTCCTCAAATTTACCCGCGTCTCGTTTTAACATTGTACAAGGACAACCTAAAGGCTCTAAGAACTTTAAGTTAGGTTTGCTGTTATTCAGAAGCACTTAACTTGTCTTTTGCAGCTTCTTAACTGTCAATACATGATTGAGCGTGTAGCATGCAGTGTTCACAGCCTCATTCCAAAATTGGACAGGAAGCTTGGAATCTGCAATCATTGTTGTTGTTGCTTCAATCAATGTTCAGTTCTTTCGTTCAGTAACACCATTTTGTTGAGGTACGTATGGAGCATTATATTTTCGAGGGATTCCTTTTTTAATACAAAAGAATTCAAATATAGTATTTTTGAACTCCGGACCATTGTCAGTTCGAATACGTCTCACATTAGGATTGTAAAGCGATTCGATCTTTGTGATTAAGTGCTGGATAAGAACTGATGTCTAATCTTTAGAACTCATTAACAACACCTATGAGTACCTCGAATAGTCATTGGTGACGACTAAATAGTATCAATCTCCAGCATTACTCACACGATTCAGAGGACAAAAAAATCCATATGTAGTCGTTCTAGTGGAGTATTAATGGAATTAAATAACTTTGTCGGGTGCGAATTCTTCTTCTGTTTGGTCTTCTTGTATGCAACACAGTGACAGTCATCTTAAATTTTTTAGGGAAACCCTATCCACCAAATCATTTTCCACTAAATAGTTCATCTTTTTTACATGAATGTGACCCATACGCCTATGTCACAGAATTTATTTTTTCTCAGTTGCTTTAGATAAAACACGTTTACACATATGTAGAAATTGATACTTTAGTACTCATGTTAAGTACATAAATATCATTAGACCGAGGAGAACGTATAACAACCATGTCTTCTGGAATGACATATCTTGGTTTGAGTATTATGCACTCCTTGTCGGTAAACACCATGGTGTAAATTTTATAACAAATCTTAGATACACTCCGCAAATTGTGATCCACCTTGTCATATTATTTTACTTTCTTGAACGTAATACTACTATTCGATACATCCCCATCTTTCTTAAACAATGTATATTCTTCACATTGGTTAGTAGGTCGATATTGCCGGTGATGTGACGAACGCATTCACTATCCATGATCCAATTTTCTCATGATGTAGTCTTGGATAAACTCTGCACATACACGAAACATGATTAGACCAAAAAGGAAGCCCAGGCATCAGTATTGGGCACCTATTTCATTTCAATAGAATTTTTAACTTTAACTAAATCCGAATGTGGTTTAGCTACTTGTGAATATGTCACTGGTCTCTTAGACTTTCATCTCAGATACGCATCATGAACCACGTTTGTGTTCATATTTTTGCAAATTGGTTGGGTAGGAACAAACAATTTGGGTTTCAATTTAACTGAAGTTTCATTAACATTAACATGAACCATACACAACTTCCTCAAACTCTTGATGATCACATAGAATGTGATTAGAACATGGAATGTTCTGTTTCTTGTGAATAACTTCAGGTTCAACTATGTCCCCATTGATAGACTCCCCAACAAAAACTTTATTACTTTGAATCTGAGGTCCTTGAGTTCATGACCGTGCAGTAACTTTTTCTTTCGCACTTTGATTAGGTTTCACCATTTGAATGATTGGTTCATTGTTCTTAAATAAAGAAACAGTTAAGACTTGTCAGAAATAACTTCTTTTTTTCCAGAAAATGGATTTTGTGAGCAGTCATTATGAAATGGTGGAGGAACTTCAACAAAACCTAAACCATTTTTAGAACCCTTTTGTTTACCAGATACTTCAATTATTTCATTCAACAAAAATGATAAATTTCTAAATTTGTCTAACTGACTCTCCAACTCAAGTACTTCATTTTCAATCTCAGTTATTTTTTTTCTTTGCTTGAAGATTTTTTGGAACTGTTTCTCATTGAAAATCAGTTTTCCTGAAAATTCAGCTTTCAGATCATGATTACTATTAGACAATTCATCAATTTTAGTTTCAGATTTCTTTTGTAAATCTTATGATTGTCGATAGTTACTTTTGATTGAGGCAAGTTCCTTCAGTAGTGATTCATTTTGAGCATAAATCATGTAATATTTTGACTTAACAGCCTCATAATAAGAACATGACACAGTTTCATATAATTTAATATAGACAGCAGTAGGACTTACCTCATCGATCTTGGCCATAAATGCAAAAGTAGTTGGGTGCATGTTGCATGAGATATCCGAAACCAATTGTGGAAACCTAAGAATATATCAGATCTAATCAATTCATAACGTATTAGATCAATTAGTTTACGGATCTAGTTTAAGATATGATCTTAGTTATATATCTGTAATAGTAATTGTAATATTAATAATAAAGTTAACGAAGTATTGAATCGAGAGAGAAGATGGACAGAGGGTCGGTATAATAATAAATCAATACTTAACTTATGTAAGGTTACACAGCCTTATATAGACTATGGTGACCAATTCGTTACGCATCCCATAACTAATTGGCTCAAGTCGTTATCTTACAATAGCTTAAAGGGAAAGCATAACAAATCAGTAATTCGTATTCGTCAACATTCCATGATGAATAGGAAACAAACATAACGAAATAAAGTCCATTCGTTAAACATCCTTAACAAATGGACATTACATATAACAAACTGGCTATTGACTAAACTACCCCTATCCTCATTGATCAGCTACGGACAACAAATCATGCACTAACAATTCCTCAAACACTGAGCAAAAGAATTAACATAAACCTAAAAATCATCCATAAAAACCTCTGAGGACATCTCTATCATATCTTGAAAGATAGCCACCATACATCACTGAAAAGTGGCCAGAGTATTTCACAACCCAAACGGCATGCGACGGTACGCAAACGTGCCTTAAGGACATGTAAAAGTCGTCCTCTCTTGATCTTCCTGGGCAATAGGAATATGAAAAAAACATGAAAACCTATCAAGAAAACAATAAAAAATGCTTACCTACAAGACACTCCAACATTTGATAAATAAATGGCAACGGATAATGGTCCTTCCGGGTGGCATCATTAAACCTCTGATAATCAATGCAAACACGCCAACTGGTAACCGTACGTGAAGGGATAAGTTCATTTTTCTCGTTCATGACAACGGTCATACCCCTTTCTTCAGGACAACTTGGGTCGGGCTCACCCATGGAGAATCATTCAGGCATCATCAACTTCAAAATTTCTTTCTTGACAACTTCTTGCATGTTCGGGTTAAGACGCCTTTGGGGTTGAACCACCGGTTTATATTCATCTTCCATTAAAATTCGGTGGGTAAAATAAGTGGGGCTTATGCCTTGAATATCTGGAAGTCTCCATGCAATTGACCTCTTATGCAATTTCAGTACCTCCAATAACTTCAACTTTTGTTCCTTCGTTAACTTAGAAGACTCGATGATGGACAAATTCGAACCTTCTTGAATATTAGCATACTCCAAATGTGACGGAAGAACTTCTAATTCTAACGAAGTGGGCTTCTCTGCATCTTTCTCACAAATAACTTCACTAACCTCCATTACCTCAGACAAACATGAACTTTTTCCAACGCGTCTTTCTCCAACTCTTCATCATCGCCAACTCCAACAAGATCGGAACCCAAATATAATCAAGACATGTGTGAAAACCTGGAATAAGAGAGTTAAGAAAATAAACGGAGTGGCATGGACCACTAAATCATCGTGATCACCCGGATGTTGCATCGACTTAGAAATATCATACGTAACATTCTTATCACCAACCCAAAGTGTGATCATTCTATCATACACATCAATAAGTGCCTTCGCGGTACGTAAAAATGGACGACCAAGATTAATGGAGACCCTCTCATCGACCTCCATATCAAGCGCAACAAAATCCACAAAAAAAACGAACTTGTCAACTTTTACTTGCAAACTTTCAATAATCCCCCGCGGGTACTTAATCGAGCGGTCAGCCAACGACAAAGACATGCGAGTCGGTGTAAGCTCGCCTAACTCCAACTTTCGTACAATGAATATGGCATGAGATTAATACTTTCACCCAAATTCGCCAACACTTGACTCATCATGTCACTACCGAACAAACACGGAATAGTAAACACGCCCGGATCTGACAACTTTTCCAATACCCGATTCCAACAAAACCACCGAACAATCCCCGTTAAGAGAAATAGATGAAACCTCCCCCAAACGATCTTTTCTTTTCAATAAATCTTTCAAAAACTTCGCATACTTCGCCATATGTTGGAAAGCTTCAATGAACAGGAGATTAATTATTAATTGTCTAAACATATCAAGAAAATGCATTTACTCCCTCATATACTTTTGATTCTTAAGACGAACGGGATACGGGACACGAGAGTGTTCAATGACATGTGATGGTCATACTTCAACAGACTTCTTCGATGCTTCTCTCTACTTGTGTTTCAATAACCGGCGTGGTGCCCTGTACCTTCCCCGGAACCCCCACCTCTAGTTATTCATCCACTACTTATTCATCTTCATCTTAAACTATATCTCTTCTTACCTAAGGACCCAAAACCCTTTCTCTACTAGTAGTAATTGCTTTTAAATGAACGGCCAGATTCTACTGAGTAGAACTTGGAAACTGTCTCGAAGGTCTCTCATCCAAACGCCGAGAAATATCACCAATGGACCTATGATTGTCAAGTAGTGATGACTGTTGATTTTATAATAGTAAATCATGTTCGGAAAAAATCTTTTGATTGGTTTGATCTGTAACAAGAGTATGCTGCATCATCTCTTCTTATCTTCCCATTCCACCACTCAAATAATGGCAATTACTTGACATTTTACCATTAGAACCTCCATTATTATACGGACCTTGCCCCCGGTTATAAGCAGCTTACAAATCAGGTGGTGCACTTG
This sequence comes from Bidens hawaiensis, assembly GCF_021521415.1. Classification (NCBI taxonomy): domain Eukaryota; kingdom Viridiplantae; phylum Streptophyta; class Magnoliopsida; order Asterales; family Asteraceae; genus Bidens; species Bidens hawaiensis. The sequence continues at coordinate 21,217 of NW_027500858.1, forward strand.
ACGGGCGCCAACTTGAATTTCCTTGATTCAGGTTCTTGTAGTTGTTCCAATTTGAATTGTTGTTACTATTATGAGCATTACAAAAATTGTTCTGACAAGCCAAAAAATCCACCTCTGGATTAATTAACAGACATTCCAAAGTACTATGACCATCCCTACACAACTCACATTTATCAACCTTTGCTTTGAGCTCCTTCACCTCCCTAGTTAAATTTTCCAAAGAAGCAGCCACACTAATGTCCTGATTAACCTGGTGAACACCTCGAGTAAATATCATATATGCTTTGAGCTCTTTACCTATATGCATCCGAAGATACATATCATATACTTAACATTCTTACCATCCTTTCTTACATACATTCGTACATTCCTTATCACATACATACATCCTTTCATACTTTCATACTAAATGCATAACTATCTTTACCATCTCATATATTAGTAGGGTCTAGTCCATACTATCACAGATATTATTAGGGTCTGGTCCCTTCCTTTTCTATCTCATATATTATTAGGGTTTGGCCCCTTCTATCTCAGATATTGTTAGGGTCTGGTCCATCTCTGTCTCAGATATTATTAGGGTCTGGTCCCTTCTTCCCATTCCATACAACCATACATTCCTTTACGTACAACAATACAATCTTTTCCATACATGCATTAGTTTTAGTTATATATATATATATATATATATATATATATATATATATATATATAATACATAAACATCTACATATATACTCCTTACATTCTTTCATCATTTCAATATCATTCATATATCTTTCATAAAACATTCACATAGCATACACTTACCACTTATGGTAAGTGTATTAACTATCACATAGGAGTGTGCACACAGCCCCGAAAAACATAACACAGAGAAGGGGCTAGAAACTCACATGTGTCTTGCTTCTTTCAGAATTGATGGTAACACATCTCTTCAACTGAGCACGGCTAACTGTGTAACAAAGCACATAAGTTTCACTACTACTCTCGTGCTCTTATGTATCTATTCTAGCCTTGGTCTTTATTTATAGGCTTTTATCAATTTTAAATATTACCTTTAGTTATTAATTATTTATTTATTCTTGTGCTACATTCCGCATAAGTTCTTGGCGCACAAGTCATTTTTACGTATAAGTCAGCGCATAAGTTATTACGTATAAGTTATTTCTCAATGTATAAGCTAGGCTAGCGTATAAGTCATGGTAGTGTATACGTCATGCTAACGCGTAAGTCTTGGCACATTTATGTTATACGTCCGCATAAGTTATGCGCCCACATAAATTATGAGCCCCATATCACTTATACTCCCATACTTATACAGTTCATACATATACGTGGCCACACATATGCACTCCCAAAAATTATACGTGAGACATACATATGTGTGGTTCATACATATGTGCTCCTTATACATATATCCTTACTACATATTCACCTCTAATCATAAGCTATCAAACATACATATGCGTACATGTACACACGCTGGTATACATGCGCGCCCCCAAACATATGCACTCGTATAACATATACGGCGCATATGTTCAGATCTGATTATCCTTAACACGTTTTTTTGGGTTTTTTCTAAGATTCCGATGCCATTAGCCGCCGTTAACCACCATCATTTCCATTACTATCACTTTCCAGCCTTTCGTTTCGACTCGTTTTGCCCTTCTTGCATAAGAAACGAGTCTTCGTCTATAACCACATCATTTCCTTGCATTAACCCGGTCCAAATGTTACCCTTTTGTCCCGTTTCATTCCAAACAACTTGTTTACGTTCAAGTTTACATTTCTATTACATAATAAGGCCCTATTTACTATCCTACCAAGTTTGATACAAATCCTACTTTGTTTACCAGTCCTTTTCACAAACCGAACACCATGTGTTTTACCCGATATGAACCAACTAACCCGTTTATTCGCAAGTTCATTACTTTATCAATAATCACGGCCCGTTCTATCATCCTACCAATTTTTATGAAAACCCGTACATGAAAAGTAAACATTTTTAACAAAAACGTACCTTTGAGGTTTATGTTCGAAATCACTAGAATAGACCAAAACCATATCAAACGAACTTGGAATTGAGTGATTCAAGAGGCCACGGAACCGTCTCGCCCAGGACCGTCTCACCCCGGTCTGCAAATCCATCAGCTCGCCATCTCTGGAAACCGCCGCTACAGTTGCTGAAAAACCAACACAGTTGCCGAAATCTTCTATTTTGAGCTGTTATGGTTTTATGTTCAAAACCGGACTTCCCAACCTCTAATCCAAGATTTAATCGGTTTCATTTATATCCATGAACACCTCAGTTAATATTTGAGACCGATCAGACGGTTAGATCTTCGGGAATCGTTGTGTCTTTGTGGTTGTTTTTCTCAAAAACAAGAATTTTGGTAAAGAAGGAGTTTGGAGGTTACGATGGTTATGAATGAGATGGTGGCTACATTTATAGAAAGAGGATAGGGTTTCATGTTTAAATTTTTACCTAATGACATGTTTTCCCCCTCATACTTTACATTATTACATTTATCTTTGATACTTTAACTAAACTCAAATTTTTTAAATATCGACGAAACTTGGGATGTTACATTTACGTTTTTCAAATGGTACACCATTTGTCCTTTGCTCTAACTCAGTTAGTTTTTCTCATTAAGTCAGGTCATGTTCCTTGAACATGAGGGAAAATCAGTCAATTTATCTATTTAATTTTTAAAGACATCTTAATAAATAATAAAAACAAATTATAAATATACGCACACACACACCCACACAAATACGTACGCATCCTCCACCCCACCCCCTATTTCTCAATTATAATCACTTCGACCACCACCATCATTGTTCATCCCAGCACCACTCTTCACATATTAGGTGTTATTCAGAGGGTTTTTAGCTGAGCTTATTTTTTTTGCTTTTTGCTTTTTGGATGGGCAAAATGTCCAAAATGCCCCTCCAAAAGAACCTAAAAGCACCAGATTGAAGCTTTTTTGCTTTTTGGAGGGTCATTTTAGACATTTTTCCCCTCCAAAAAGCAAAAAGCAAAAAGCAAAAAAAAATAAGCTCAGCCAAACACCCTCTCAGGACCAACAGTTTTGGTCATCTTATCTGGCAGAGTAGATAGTCCCCGCAGTTATAGCCACGTGGTCGGCCGATTTCATGCGAACGCTCATCAATGGTGTCTGCCACCATTCTTTCCTCCAATTTATTTGGCTCAAACATCTTGCTTTAATATTCAATCCAAACCCCCAAAACTTAGAAACCCTCACCCACTGGGTTCGAAATCCTCTAATCAACGCCACAGACGGTCGGAGAGCATCTGACGATGACGTACAACCAAATCTGCCATATTCGTTGATAAGCTAGGGCCGCGATGAAATAGTTAACGCTTCATCTTCATTGGTTAATACTTCCTATTTGATCGCTAAAGCAACTCGAATTATGTGTTTTCTTCTTGTAATAAACGGGCAGCGACAACATAGTTAAAGCTAGGGCATAAACGGTCATCAATTTGTTGTTGTTGGTGCTAGTTTGAAGATAGTGGTGGTTGTTGGAGGATGGAAGGTAACAGGTGATGATGTGGGGTAGAAGAGGGTAATGGTTGTGGACACTGATGGTAGATGTAGAAAGAGAAAGAGAGTGGTAGTGGTGATTGTGTTCTAACTTCTACAAAGGAGATGAAATGAAAGTAAGAGAGACCAATTTACCATCATGTCCATGGTACATGAACAACTTAACAAAAAAACCTACCTGGGTTAGGGGAAAAGGACAAATGATGTAGCATTTGGAAATGTAAAAACACAAAATAGATCAATTTTAAAGATAAAGGAAAACGAGTGAAATTGAGTACATTCATGAAGGACAGTTTTTGAAATTTCATCTAATTTTTATACTCCGATAGCTTGTTTATCTAATCGGTGATTTTGATTTATTAAGTTTTTGTATATGCAAGAGTTTTTTTTATTGATGTCTTACAAACCACACAATGGGACAAATCATCTGGACCATGCGAAGAACTAACTAATTACTGGTGCACACGTATTTATCAAAGTACTCACATGGAAATCATAGTATGTTCAGTTGTGTGCAATAACTAGAAATTTAGCTTAACAAGGTAGAGTACTCCACGAATACTCGCTACAACGTATATCGCCGAGGGGAGTTTCTTTAACACCGCCTAGTTACTAATAATCAATCAAAGGTGGGCAACCTCAGCCAAAATCATATCTAGTCGGTGAACCTTTATAGATTTTGACTTAGAAGATATGTTAGTGCACGGTTTTGCGTCTCGAGTCTTTGTATTTATCATTAACGTATTTGTCGTTTTGATTTATGTAATAAATTATTAAGGTATTAAGTTAGTTCGTTAAATGTAATGTCTAGTTCGCTAAGGATGTTTAGCGAACTAATACTTAAGTTAGTTTCCTCCTGATTCGTTAATGATGTTTAACGAATCAGGAGATGATTCGTTAAGATATTTATCTTATTATGTATGTAACGAAGTAGTGTCTAGTTCGCTATGGAATGTTAGCGAACTAGATCTATCTTCTATATATAGTGACCTTTGTCACTGTTTAATTAAAGTTTTGAGAGCTAATTTACGAACCTCTGTCCGAATCTCTCTCGATCTTCATCTTAATATTATACATACATACATATAATACTACTGATAATCTATATACATATAACATACAATCAAACGTGATAATGAGCTAGATCCGTATTTAGGATTAATCGTATTCATACAGATCAAAGATCTGTTTATAGTTTAAGGATTGATCTAGGTTCAAAAAAGTGGTATCAGAGCCTTCAGTGCTCAATTACGCTTGATTTGAATGTTAATTAATATTATCTGATTGGTAGTTGATATTATTTGTGGATACGTCTCTGTTTGATTAAGTTTTGGATCAAATTGAGGTTAATTCGATGAATTAAGAAAGGATTGGATTAGATTTGTGTTTGGTAAGGTAATTGTGAGCTGTGGTTGATTGGAATTGAGGTTTGAATTGTGTTTGGATTGTGTTTGTTTGGATCTGGAATTGACCGATAACGGGGGATAGGTTTTTAGTTAAATTGGATATAATTATAGGTAAATTGGATTATGAGATTGGTACTATTAGACTCGTGACCGATTTACGAGTATTTTGATAATTGATTTGTGCGATTTGGCTAAGTATTAAGTGTGTATTACAAATCAAATTTATGGGTCTTGTGTTCTTCATTTCCAGAAATCTGGAAATATTCTTTGAAGATTTGAAGATTTGAATACATTCTTGATTCGTTAAGTGTTCTACTTAATTCGTTAATACAGTCATTGAGATTCGTTAACATATTTGGCCAAATCATCATGAAGTTTGGTTGATTCATTAATCAGTTTGCTAGTCTTTCTCATTCGTTGTCAATTAACTCGTGTGACACGTGTCTTTTCTTGGGATTTGTGTTATAACAACCGTTGCCACGTGTCATTCTATGTCAGAGTTTGTTACAAACGGTTGTAACAATCTAATTCGCTATACACTGATTCGTTAATCAACTGTAGCTTGTTCGTTATCTAATTTGCTAAGTATCTCTTAGTGATTCGTTACAGAAAACTTTCTAATTCGCTAAGCTTGCACTTCATGATTTGCTTAGTCAATTCGTTAGTTTGACTGATTTGTTGACCATCTATTTTGTTGATTGACTGATTCGTTTAAACCATTTCTGATTCGTTAATCATCAGATTCGTTTAAACCATTTCTGATTCGTTAACATTAATCTTAACTTCGTTAAGGTGTGGTTCGTTTGAAACTGTTTCTAGTTCCTTACACTATTTACAGTTTGTTAAAAAATTTTCAATTTTAATCCTCAAAGTTTGAAACTTTTACAAAAATGGCTGGTACGTATGCACTAGATTCTCAAAAAATGTTGATGCAACAAATGTTACAACTGGATACTGATATTGGCTCACATTCAAAATGTCTACGTCTGATGAAATTTTGTGATTTTGCTAAATGGGAACCCCGTTTTCGTGCTCATTTGGGTTCAGTTCACCCTGATTGTTCATACTGTCTGGATGAGGTTTATACTATTCCAATGATTGGAGATGAGACTATAGGTTTTACACCTAAAGTGGGTAACGGAAATCATGGCTTTAACGGAAATCATCTTTCATCAAGTAGGGAGTATAAAGATTTGTGTTTCTTTATTTCAACATATCCGTATGAGAAGTATGGGAAACACCGCTGAAAGCAAAAAGGTTATGCTCAAGTTTCAATTAAGAAACTTTAATCTGCTTAAGGGTGAAACTGTTATAGAAATGATAACAAGTTTTAATCATTTGATAGCTGAAATGGATAAGATGAGATTGGAAACTTCAGAGATTGACAAAATTGATACCATTAAAAGTGCACTACCAAGTTCCTACTCTACTTTCTTGATGGTTCTAAAAGAAAATAATTATTTCAGCAATGAAGATTTGACAGCATCAGAATTTATGCAAAAGATTGAGGCACGAGAATACGATCTTAAATGTCAAAAAATCTTCAAAGGATAGTCAAGATCCTGCTTTGTATGGTGGAAGTATTCCATTGAGCTCAACCATTTCTCCTATCCCAGCTTTTCTCACACAAAATACAAGTGAGAATATAACAACAATGTATAGTGATCCACGAGCCTGTTTCTACACAGCTGGAAACACTGGATCTTCTGGTGTTTCTGGTTCATCTGGAGGATCGGGAAATTCATCACCCATAAATCAATTCTTGTCTCAAACAAATGTAAACATAAAGGAGGCTGAACAAAATTTTGCCTTCTCGTCTGCCTTTATGTCTTCTTACAAGAATTTGGTTAGTAGCAAGATTGCAACAAGTGATTTAACCGATGAAGACTATGATCAAATTAATCCCGATGATCTAGAACTTATGGACTTAAAGTGGAATATGGCTATGATAGTCAAAAAAGTGAAGAAGTTTATGCAGAGAATGGGTAAAGATCTTCCTTCATTGAACAAGAAATTGGGATTTGATAAGTTAAAAGTCAAGTGCTACAATTGTCAAGAGTTTGGACATTTTGCAAAGGAATGTGATAATCAAAAGAAAGAGTACACTGGTCCTAGAAAGCAAGATCAGAATTCATCAGGTAAAAGTGGGAGTGATGTGGGAAAATCTTCTGGTACAAAACCATCATCTTCTGGAAGTCAAGCACTGTTATCTAACCTGGATGGAGATGATTGGTCTCAAAGATTGTTGTGTAACAACAATAAAGCAAATCTGGCAATGTTTGGATTTACTGAGAATTTTCAAGATGCTAGTGGAAGCGAGCTATCTTCTGATGCTGATACTGATTCTGATTCTGATGATTCAATAGTAAAGCTTCCAATAACTTTTGCATGTATAGCTAAAATCAGTGACTCAACCTCTTCGGCTTGCATGACTAAACAGAATGAGGTTAGTGCTTCTAATTATAAACTCTCTGTTAATGTTTTATGTGCTGATTATGAAATCAACAAGCCTATGATAGATTCCTTAAAACTTCAAAATGATAATTTGTTAAAAGAAATAGTTTCTTTAAAAGACACTTATAGGCAATCCTTAACTTCTCAAATGAATTCAAGAGAGAAAATTGAAGCTTTAACTATAAGTAATCATGATATTAAAGCTGAGTTATCGGTTAAAATGGCGATCAATGATCAAAAATTCAAGAAATCTTGAAACATAGATCCGAAATAGCCGAGCTTGAAAATGAGGTTTTGGAGTTAAAGAACAAATTGGGAAAATTAGAAACTCTTCATTTTTACTAAATGAGATAATCGAAGTTTCAAGTAAACAAAAGGATTCAAAGAAAGGAATTGGTTTTATTGAAATTCCTCCACCTTTTCACAATGATTACAAACCAAATCCTTTTGCTAGAAAGGAAGAGGATGTGATTGTCAAAGAATCTGTGATTTCTGAAAAGGCAAACCTAGTAAAACCTGAAACTGTTGAAACCAAATCTAAAATTCAAAAACCTCATGTTCAAAGAAACAAAGTTTTTGTTGAAAATGTAGACAAAGTCATCATTGAAGATGTGTTTGAACCTGATATTATACACCAAAACAAGAACATCCCAAGTTCTAATCACATAATGTGTGAACCTCATGAATTTGTGGGGGCTGTGTATGGATCGCACACAATTCAGGTGAAACAAAATACTCCTATTAAGGTTAAACCGGTTAAGGAGAAGAAACCAGAAAAACCTAAAGTTTCTGATGAGGATTTGATGCGCTTTTATCAATCCTACTGTTTCAAAACCAACAACTGTTCGTGTTCAAGTTGAAAGGAATTGACACGATGTTTACTGAGAAAGACATTCCAATTAGTATCATTAAACCGTAACTGATTGAGAGTGTGTTTCACAATGAAACTTCTAAGATTCAAGACCTTGAACGTCAGTATGCTCAAGCTAAAACTTCAATGACATCTGATTCGTTGACTAAAGCGAAACAAGTTTTATAAAAAGCTAAGAAAGTTCAATTTGTAAAATCAACTGGAACGGATACTTTGCAAAGTTTTTCTAATAGTTCCACTTTGGATTTTTATTTAAAGAAGAAATCAATGTCTTCTGATGAGTTAGCTAAAAGTTTTACCAAAAATGTGAGTTATCAACCTTCTTTGTCATATGCTACTGCTAACCCTCAAAGTGATCGTGTGGATATGCGAAGGTGCTTTCTTTGCGGTCAACAGGGTCACGTTGTGAGGAATTGTGGCAACAGAAATTTCAAAATCTTCATCCTTTTGTGAAGGAACAATCAAAACCAGTTCCATTGATAAACAAGATTCTGAAACGTCCGATATCGTATGATGATGATACTCACATAATGTTCTCTAACGTGAATCCTTGAAAGGTTATTCATGTTAATGAGACACATGGTCAGGTAAAACCAAAGTTAATTCCAACAGCACCATTATGCAAGAATGAAAATTCAAATGTGGTTCAAGCAGCTTACTTATGACGTAAGTCTAAGAAGCCGGTAACTTATTCACAAGTGGCTGAACAACAGTTGAATTCTGCTAAATTTAAAATTTCTCATGAAAACTAAAAGGTGCCAAGACTAAGGCCTGGGCTGCCTTTTCGACCTAATCATTTTTTTTTGTGTAGGGTACATCCAAGACTGTGTCTAGTGAAAACTGGATAATGGATAGCGGATGTTCTCGTCATATCACTAGAAATCTCAACCTATTGACCAACGTAAGAAATATTCAAGGAGGTTATGTAGCTTTTTCTAGGAATTTTGGGGGCATGATCACACAAGAAGGTGAAGTTTCAAATGGTCACATTACTTTTGAAATGGTCAATTAATGTGACAAGGTGGATCATAACTTATTGAGTGTATCTCAAATTTGCGATAAGAAGTACACCACGGTATATACTGATAAAGAGTGTCTTATCTTGAAACCGGGATACGTGATTCCCGAGGACATGGTTGTCATGCGATCACCTCGATCAAATGATATTTATGTCTTAAATATGAGTTCTAAAGTATCAACGTCTATCGAAACATGTTTGGTCTCCAAAGCAACCGAGAAGGACTCTATTCTATGACATCGTAGAATGGGTCACATTCAAGTTCGAAAGATGAATTATTTAATGGCTAATGACTTAGTTAAGGGTGTTTCATTGAAGAACTTTAAGTTATCTGATCACTGCATTGCAAGCAAGAAGGGCAAGCAGAAGAAAAAGTCTCATCCTTCTAAGTTATTGAATTCCATTGATACTCCTCTTGAACGACTTCATATAGATTTGTTTGGTCCTGTGAATCGTGCGAGTATTTCTGGAGATTGGTATTGTCTTTTGGTAACCGATGATTATTCAAGATACTCATGGGTATTATTTATGAGTTTGAAAGATCAAACGCATGTTTTGGTACAAAACCTTATCACTAAGATAGAATCACTATACAAACAAAAGGTGAGGAGAATCTGAAGTGATATTGGTACGGAATTCAAAAACATTGTATTGGATTTCTTTTGTGTTCAAAAAGGAATTCACCGAGAATATAGTTCACCCTATTTACCTCAACAAAATGGTGTTGCTGAACGAAAGAATAGAACTTTGATTGAAGCTGCAAGAACCATGCTTGCTGATTCTAAGCTTCCCGTCCAATTCTGGAATGAGGCGGTGAATACAGCTTGCTATACGCTTAATCGGGTTTTAAGTGTTAAACGACTCAAGAAGAAAAGTTACGAGCTTTTGAACAATTGAAAGCCTAACTTAAAGTATCTGGAACCATTTGGGTGTCCGTGTACAATGATGAAGCAGGATGCAGGTAAATTTGAAGAAAAAGCTATCGAAGGTTATTTCTTGGGATATGCATCTCCAAAGAAACGTGTATTTAATTTCACGTCCGGTTGCGTTGAGGAATGGTATCATGTGGACTGTCAAAAATACACAACTCCTCCTCAAGGGAAAGGTCCCGAATGGATATTTGACTATGATGGCTTATTTAATTCATTTATTCCTAGAACTGAACAACTTGATGAAGAGCTGGTTCGAGCATACTTTGAAGATCATCTGACCATTCCAAGATTTTCAAGTTCTAATGATGTTGAAGCTCAACCTGATGCTCTAACTGAAGAACCATATGTTGCTTCTCCAGTTACTGTTGATAATTTATCTTCTTCTGATGATGATGATCAAGTTATTGAACTTGACAGTGATAATGTTTCATTTCCTGAACTTGGTGAACATTACACTAATTTATTTGATAATGTTTTTGTTCCTGAGAATCCCATTCTTCGGATTCATGGATATCATCCACAGGAGAACATCATTGGAGAACTTGATGAGGGAGTTCAAACACGTCATCAAGTTACTTCGTAAAGTGAGAATAATGTATTGTGTGACTATGCTGATTTACATTCCTCTGGAATTGTAAATGGTGCTAAATTCACTTGCTTTCTATCTCAAGTTGAGACAACAACGCCACGTATGGCTCTTCAAGATCCTTCTTGGGTTGAATCTATGCAAGAAGAATTACAGCAATTTGCACGGTTGGGTGTTTGGGACTTAATCGACAAGCCTGCTAGAGTCAAGAAAGCAATTCCGACTAAGTGGGTATTTAAGTGTAAGAAAGACGATAAAGGTGTGATCGTAAGAAACAAAGCACGTTTAGTGGTGCAAGGTTTTCATCAGCAAGAGGGTATTGATTACACAGAAGTATATGCTCCAGTTGCAAGATTAGAGTCAATTCGTATCTTTCTGGCGTATGCTGCTTATAAGAATATCAAGGTCTATCAAATGGATGTTAAATGTGCTTTTCTCAATGGTAAACTACACGAGAAGTGTTTGTTTTACAGCCTCATGGCTTTAAAGATCTTGATTATCCGGACTGAGTTTACCGATTAAACAAGGCCCTGTATGGTCTACATCAAGCCCCGAGAGCTTGGTATGGCACGCTCGCCGACCATCTGACTGATAACGGCTTCAAGCGAGGGACTGTAGACTGCACTTTATTTCATAAGACGGTCTGTGATGATCTTCTCCTAGTTCAGATTTATGTCGACGACATTATCTTTGGGTCTACGAACGATATGTTGTGTAAGGAGTTCGAGAAGTCCATGCAAACGAAGTTCGAGATGAGCTCGATGGGAGAGATGAATTTCTTTCTAGGGTTGCAAGTTCACCAGTCTACAAACGGAATTTTTATTCATCATACCAAGTGTGTGAACGATGTCTTGAGCCGATTCAAGATATCTGCCTAAAAAATCCCTTCTACTCCTCCCCCCGTGGGTCACAATTTATCACCGGATGAATTGGAGGATACCGTTGATCCTGCCCTCTATCGGGCCATGATCGGTTCTTTAATGTATCTAATGGCTTCTCGCCCCGACATTATGTTTGCTGTTTGTCTTTGTGCTAGGTTCCAAGAAAGTCCACGAGTGACTTACCTCTCCCACTTGCACGAGATACATAGAAAATTAATGCAAGTGGTGAATACCGCCTAACAACAGTTCACCCCCCCTAATGTGTTTGACGAAGTGCCATTCAATAACATCATCCCTTCAAGTCCCTTACTTGATATGATTTAGGTGAATCTATCATTATATCCCTTTGTTACTAGATGTCATGTTGAATCTAAGAGACATAGGTGATCATTCTCTTTACAATTCAACTTTATCAGGCCTTAGACATCTAAACTCTCAACACATAAGAGGAACAAATTCCGTCTTGACTGTATACGCCTCTCACTATCACTTTATACTCCACCTGAGCTCATCCTTATGTACCATCTTTTACGAATAGCGAAGGGGAGAGTCAAAGTGTAATACTTGGTGAAAATCAAGACCCAATATACATCTCAGGTCTAAGGATAATATGAAATTCTCCTTTACTCAAGATTACTAATGATCAAGTCAATCGACTCCATGTAGTAATATTGAGAGCGGGTCAGTCCAATATTTGTATCCCACAAATATCTATGAACTTTGGCAGCAAACCTATGCTCCATATTCATTTCTTATGAATATCCACCAATCCTAGTTCATAATAGTCTTGCTTCATATTTGTTCCCACAAATGTGATCGACTACGGACTTTTAGAATAAGATAACTTATTCATGGATTAAACATGCAAAATTAGAATTTAACTCAAGATTCTATAATCACATAAAAGAGTTAAATTACAAAAGTCTTTTAAACTTTAATACAAAATAGATCAAATCCAATTACTAGAATATCGAAGTCCTAAGCCACTCGCATGACGCTCATGTTTCGGTCTTTCTAGGAGCTTCGTAAATGGATCCGCAAGATTTTGATCAGTTCCAACTTTGCGAATACATATCTTTCCCTTTTCAACTTCATCCCTTATGTAGTTGAATCTCCGCTCTATGTGCCTTGTCTTTTGGTGCGAACGAGGTTCCTTGATTTGAGCAATCGCACCCTCGTTGTCACAAAAGATTTCTAGGGGGTCTTGAATGGAAGAGACCACCCCTAGATCGGTAATGAATTTCTTCAACCATGCAGCTTCTTGAGCTGCCAATGAAGCGGCGATGTATTCTGATTCTGTAGTGGACAATGCTACCACTTCCTGTTTTGAGCTCTTCCAAGAGACAGCTCCTCCATTAAGAGTGAACACATACCCAGATTGTGATCGAGAATCATCTCGATCAGTTTGGAAGCTTGCATCCGTGTAACCTTTTATAGCGAGTTCCTCCTCACCAGATCCATATATCAGAAACATATCCTTAGTCCTCCTAAGGTATTTCAATATGTTCTTAACAGCCATCCAATGACTGTCTCCTGGATTCTGTTGGTATCTGCTTGTCATGCTCAAAGCGCATGACACATCCGGTCTAGTACATATCATCGCATACATGATGGATCCTATAGCAGAAGCATATGGGATTTGTTTCATCATGTCTTGCTCACCCTTTGAGCTTGGACATTGAGCTGAACTCAATATGGTCCCTCTTTGAATAGGTACAAAACCTTTCTTGGAGTTTTCCATCTTGAACCTTTTCAAGATTTTATCAATGTATGTACTTTGGTTCAAACCTATCAAGCGCCTTGACCTATCCCTATAGATCTTTATTCCCAAAATATAGGCAGCTTCACCAAGATCCTTGATGGAAAATCTACTTCCAAGCCAAGCCTTAACGCTTTCCATGGTTGGAATGTCATTTCCAAATAGTAGAATGTCATCGACATACAATACTAAGAAGGTAATTATACTCCCACTAGCCTTTTTATACACACAAGCCTCATCAGCGTTCTTGATGAACCCAAAATTTTTGATTTCTTCATCAAAACGATGATTCCAAGTTCTAGATGCTTGTTTCAATCCATAGATTGATTTCTTTAACTTGCATACCTTTTTAGGATGTTTCGGATCGACAAAACCCTCAGGCTGAACCATATAGACATCTTCCTCAAGATATCCATTTAGGAAAGCGGTCTTGACATCCATTTGCCAAATTTCATAATCATAATGTGCGGCTATGGCAAATAATATCCTAATAGACTTTAGCATTGCCACAGGCGAAAAAGTTTCATCATAATCAACCCCTTGAGTTTGAGTGAAACCTTTAGCTACAAGTCTTGCTTTATAAGTATCCAAGTTTCCATGCATATCCGTTTTTCTTTTGAAAACCCACTTACTTCCAACAGCTTTGGAGTTGAGTGGTGGTTCAACCAATTCCCAAACTTGGTTGTCATACATGGATTGCATCTCAACGTTCATGGCTTCAAGCCATTTGTCACAATCATTCTTGGACATTGCATCACGGTATGTGGTTGGTTCATCCGAATCTACCACGTAGCAACCTTCTACAAAAAATCCATATTTTTCAGGTGGATTGCTAATTCTACCAGATCTGCGAACGTTTTGTGTGTTTTGATCAACCACTTGATCACTTTCAACAACCTCTTGTTGAGTGCTAGTATCAACCAATTGTGTATCATCTTGTGATTCTTGATCCTCATCAAATTTCACTGTTCTACTATTAGTTCCTTCCTCAAGGAACTTAGTTTCCAAGAACTTACCCTTTCGAGCAATAATAACATTTTGCTCACTAGGATCGTAAAAGTAATATCCTAAATCATCTTTAGGATAACCTATAAAGATACACTTAGTGGATCGGACTTCTAATTTGTTTGGGGTGTATTGCTTTACATAAGCTTCACAACCCCAAACTTTTAAGAATGATAGCGATGGAGCCTTTCCATGCCATACTTCAAAAGGTGTCTTCTCCACTTTCTTGGTTGGAGCCATATTCAATATGCGAACAGCGGAAAGTAAAGCATAGCCCCAAAATGATAGAGGTAAAGTGCTTCTAGCCATCATCGATCGAACCATATCTAATAGGGTACGATTTCTCCTTTCAGACACACCATTATGTTGTGGTGTTCCAGGTGGAGTAAGTTGTGAAATAATTCCACAACTCTTAAGATGATCTTGAAAAACACTACTTAGGTATTCACCTCCTCTATCACTACGAAGTACTTTGATTGTGGTTTTGAGTTGTCTTTCTACTTCAGCTTTGAAGTCTTTGAACATTTCAAAAGCTTCATCTTTGTGTTTCATTAAGTACACATAACCATATCGACTATAATCGTCAATAAAGGTAATGAAGTATCTTTCACCATTCCTAGTCATTGGTCTAAAAGGACCACATACATCCGAATGTATGATACCCAATAATTCTTTTGACCTTTCAAAAGTTTTATTAAAGGGTTGCTTTGTCATTTTGCCTTGTAAACAAGATTCACATACATCAAATGAATCAAACTCATTGGTTTCTAGAATACCACTCTTGCGAAGAGTTTGCATGCGATTCTTGCTTATATGTCCAAGGCGACAATGCCAAAGATAGGGATCACCCAAGTCCTTCTTGAGTTTCTTGGTGTTGACATTATACATTGAACTACTATGTGACATACCACTTTGATCTATTTCATATATACCATTCATGGGTATAGCTTTAAAATAAAATATGCCATTCATCAAAACATGAATATCATAATCCATAAATTTAAAATCAAAGCCACATTGTTTCAAAAGGGACACGGAAATAATGTTTCTCCTTAACTTAGGAGCATACAAAACATTCTTCAAAATTACTTCCAAACCACTTGGAAGCTTTAACATGTAGTCTCCTTGAGCTTGGACTTCAACTCTTGCTCCATTGCCCATAAAGAGACTAATGTCCCCTTTGTTGAGTTGCTTACTTCTTTTGAACCCCTGCAACAAATTGCAAATGTGAGTTCCACATCCGGTATCAAGTACCCATGTATTTGAAGAAATAACATTTAGTTCAACATATATAGTAAAGATAATACCTGAGGTTTGCTCCGCATCCCTCTTATCTTTTAACGCTTTGAGATAGGTCGGACAATTCCTTTTCCAATGTCCTATCTCTCCACACTCAAAGCATGGATCTTGTGTCGCAACCTTTTGCTTCTTTTCCTTCGGTTTGTAGGGCGTGATGGCTTTCCTCTTTCCCTTTCCTTGAACGTGGCCCTTGCCCTTAGCAACATTTGCTTTGGGGTTGGAGTTATGTCCCCTTTTGCCTTCATTGATTGTTAGAACGGGTAAAACCCTTTTACCCATTCCCGCTTCGGCCGTTCTTAGCATTGCGTGAAGCTCACCAATGCTTTTGTCCCACCCGTTCATGTTATAGTTCATGACAAAGGTTTCAAACCTTTTGGTCAAAGAGTTGAGGATCAAATCCGTAGCCAACTCATTAGAGACGGGACAATTCAACCTACGAAGCTTTTCAATGTAGCTTTTCATCTTTAGGACATAAGATGAGACGCTTTGGGTTTCCTCCATACGACATGCATGAAACGCTCGAACCGTTTCGAAACGTTCCGCTCTAGCTTGTTGAAGGAACATTTCCTTCAATTGAGTTATCATGTCGTATGCCCCATGATGCTCGAAATCCTTTTGGATTTCGGGAATCATAGTTGCTAACATGAGGCAAGAGGCTTGTACCGAATCTTTGGTGTACTTGACCCAATCGTAATAAGCCTCTTCATCTTCCACGTTAGGCTCGTCGGGAATGGGATCGTCTAAGACATATGATATCTCTTCTTGCTTGAGAACTATTCTCAAGTTGCGATACCAATCCATAAAGTTATTATGGTTTAGACGATCCTTTTCAAGGATGGTTCTTAAGGATAGGTTACGGGTGTTATGGGTAGAGGTGTTTGCATTGTTAGCGGCCATCTACAAAATTTAACAAAGTTTTATTTTAGTATTATAAACAATTTAATTATTAATACCCTTTTATTCCAAATTTTAAAATAATAATTAAATTCTAGAATCCAACGATAAATCAAATTTTGGTTAGGTGACCTTTATCCCGTTATTTGATTTAACAAGGTAGTCAACCTTGACAATTGCAACCCTTTGCAACTTCTAGAGGTATGGGACCATTCGAAATCCTTATTTCGTGTTGGCATGTTTATCCCATCAACACCATTGGACCCCATGCTTAGGTGACCTTTATCACATGGTTTCCAATTCAAGTCGTCCTACTTGTATAAACATGTAAGATTAACATACAAGTGGTTAGGTGACCTTTATCCCACAATTATGTTAATATTACCTTAAGTATATTAGTTTGCTCTAAAATGGTTAGGTGACCTTTATCCCATTTAAAGTTTCCTAATACGTTAAGTGTCTTACAAAAGGATGGTGTTAGACTTGTTTCCTTGGTAATTATGAAAAAGGGATTTTTAAGTTTTCCAATATTCTAGTTTGAAAAACATTATGCCATATCCTAACATGCATTTAGTAATATGGCGATTTTGAAAACCAATTTTCAAGGTTCTAGTTATAATAAAACCAATTTTATTATATGTGAGTAATCGCTTAGTTTTAATAAACCCATTTTATTAACTAATTGACGCGATATTACCAAATATATATTAGAACCCGTTTTATGCTAGTTGTCGTTCCTATGTGACGGTTTGGATATCCTAATATCTATCAACCACACATTACATAAAGTAAAACAAACAACCAAGCATACATGCAAAATATAGTCATAACCGAGAACCGCTAAGTTTGACCATACTTGTTAGCCGAAACAAGTATAGGTCATAAGTCTCACCTAAGGGACAAAACATGACACAAGGATGGAATGTTGACTCCCACTTGACCTTGCATCCAAATGCTTCAAGTATCCTTTCCAAGTTGTTTGTGTTCTTGTTGGGCTTGTAAATGGGCTCCAAACTTCCAAAAGTCTTCTTGGGCCCAAGAGTGAAATTTATGGGCTTAATGGGCTTGAATCCCATGATGGGCCGGTGAGGCCCAACAAGCCCAAAATTTGGTCCAAGGCCCAAATCCACCAATTCTTGCATCTTCAATTTTTACAAAATGTATCCTAATACATATTTTTCTAAAACAAAGAAAATGCAACTAATCTATTTATTACATACCAACTTATGAATAAATAAATTACACAAGCCTAAAATATGAATTATTACAACCATATTGAATAATAAATATAACCAACATACACATAACAACAATCAACACATCCAAGGTCTCGGTTTCGGTTATGACACATCCAAACATACCAAATGTTCTAAGCATGCAACCTAAGCAACCAATGCCTAAATACATCAAAAAAAGGCAGCCCCCCCCCCCAAAGGAGGCTACGGCTCAACCCCCCCCCCCCCCCAAAATTTTGCAATTTTGATATTTTCAACATCCAAATGTTAGTAATGGTTTCCTAAGATCTTTGCATGCATGTCAAGATCTTACAAAACCATGAGGGGTAAAATCCACCAAAATTTCGGACCCCTTTTCACCCATGAAAAAACCGAAATCTATGAACATGCAAGGAGCATAAGTCCTTGTAACCGGCTCTGATACCATTGTTGGGTTTTAAACAAGTTTATCAAAGTCAAGTTAACCATATTTAACTAGAAAACGCAACGGAAGCTTATATCTTAATACTTGTTAAAGAACATACCATTATGTTAAAACTAAAACCCAATGAACAAGGATCAATATTACAAGAACAATATGCTCACAAAATGTAAATGTACCTCCTTATACCTTATAGGAAGATGTAGGTTGTTGAAGGGGATGATGAATGAAAGGCAAGCCTCCAAAGAAGAAAACCTCAAGAGAGTGATACCCCAAGCCTTTTGCAACAACACCAAGTTATTTGCTAGGATTCTTGAACACCAAAACAAGCTCACCAAGCTCTCCCAAAATGCCAAGGTTGGCCGTGAGTTTTAGGAGAGGGAAGGAGAGAGTTTTTGATTCAAAACTTGAATTCAAAATGGAGAGAGGAGTGATGCTTTGCATGTGTTGTGATTGGAGATGTATAAAGGAGATGTCAACACAAAAGGACAAAATAATAAATGGACAAACCACCCACCCACATGGGGTGGCCGGTTTTGTTATTTTTTTTTTTTTTTTTTTTTTTTTTTTTGTTTTAACATTTAAATATCTCCATCTCTTATTTTATAAAACTCATTTTTATAAAATGCACATACATTTATGTAATTATTTAACCAATTAAATAATTAATTTATATAAACAAATTATCCAGATAATTTATTTAAATCCTCAAGTGTGTTTGTTTAGAAAACCAATTTTCTAAACACGTAGTGTTCGGTATTCGTTTAAATGATCAAATCATTAAAAGAATACATTTGGTGTTGTCTAGCTTGTTATTGGGTATGACCCGACTTGGATCAAACACAGTTAGCCACATTAATATAAATATGTGTCTCGGGCATACGTAATTCCAACATTACCTAGCTGCGGTTAAGAGAATACTTCAGTCTGAGGGGAAATCCAGACATCGGGTTGTGGTACCCCAAGGACGATCACTTTAAGCTAATTGCCTTCTCAGACTCGGACTATGGAGGTTGCAAGATCAACTTCAAATCAACGACTGCAGGATGTCAATTTTTAGGAAACCGTCTTGTTTCCTGGCAGTGTAAGAAGCAGACAACGGTCTCCACTTCAACCGCCGAAGCTGAATATGTTGCAGCCTCGAGTTGCTGTTCCTAGGTTTTGTGGATACAACAACATCTTCGCGACTACGGTTTGAAGTTTCTTACTACTACTATTTTGATTGATAATTCTGCTGCAATTTCTATCACAAAGAATCCCGTACAACATTCAAAAACAAAGCATATTGAAATTTGATATCATTTTATACGGGATTGCCTTGAGAAGAAGTTGATTGACCTTGAGATAGTACATACTGACTTTCAGAAAGCTGATCTATTTACCAAAGCTTTTGACAAAACGTGTTTTCAATTTCTGCTTGGTTTAAATGGATTGAAGACCCTCGCTGATATCCTTAAACAAGGATGACTATCTTTATTTTTTGTCAATTTTTCTTTTAAAATTTTATTTTGGTTTTAGGGGGTGTCAAAAATATTGTGCTTTTCGTTTGTATAGATAAAATTCAAAAACATTAGAACTTTTAAAATCCAAAAACATTTGAAAAATTTAGAAAAATCAAAAATATTGTGATGTCATTTCTTAATGTTTTTCCTTTAAATATTTTGAAAAACCAAAAACATTTAAAAATTTGAAAATCCAAAAAGATTGTGTCTTAAGTTAGTACAGAAAATCCGAAAAACCAAAAAGATTGTGAAGTTTATTTTGTTTATAAGAAAAGTGAAAAAGACAAAAAGATTGTGTTTTTAATGTATGTATAGAAAAACCCAAAAAGATTTTTGCATTCGTTCGCTGAAAATTATGTCAACTATCTATATTAGAAGGACATATACTTGTATATGATTGGTTCTGATAGTTTCTTTTGAATCTTCAGGATAGACATTTACCTGATAATGGAAAATTGTTGGGCGTCTTTTATGCGTTTTAAATTATGTTTGTGAAGCATGATTGCATGTCTTGATCATATTATTCACTTGATTGAATTGATAGGTTAGCCATTTATTTATATACTTAAGTTAACTGGGGCGATTAAATTTATCTTTATTTTTTGTTTTATGCTCCTCAAAATT
The DNA here is from genome assembly GCF_021521415.1 of Bidens hawaiensis. Taxonomy (NCBI): domain Eukaryota; kingdom Viridiplantae; phylum Streptophyta; class Magnoliopsida; order Asterales; family Asteraceae; genus Bidens; species Bidens hawaiensis. The sequence continues at coordinate 41,679 of NW_027500858.1, forward strand.
TTGAGTTTTTGAAGCAAAAAGAGAAAATGATAGTACATTGACTGTTTGACCCCAAATCCAGCAAGAAATAAGCTTAAAAGACTGTGAGCTTAATTGCATTGGTGCATTGGTATGTCTTAAAAAAAACAAGTAGAGTAAAGTAAGTGATATAAACATAAAGAAACGCCAAATTTAAAGAGGTGTTAGTCTCTAGGAAAAGTCTCGGTGAGGATGGCAGAACTGTAATAACCTGTCATACTCAAGCCTTATACTTGTCTGATCACTCAAAAATAAAATAAATCAAATAACAAGCTTTGAGGTTCTGGACACTGTGAATCTTTATGCGGCTTAATCATCTGGGTATTCATATGCATGAATATTTATTCGCTTTTAGAGAAAACCCAAAGTCATTAAACTTGATCACTACTGTACCTTGTACAAATTCAAATTACTGACTTAATCAAAATCCGTTGTTAGTCATACGTTGTTCCTCCCTTGCGCGCGTCTTAATACCATTAAGAAACGGACCCTAGGGGATACAATGTATGTAAGTCGACAGATGGACTCATGCATACTCACTCATGGTAAAAGAAAATCAATGCATTGCTCATAAATTTCTATAAAATTCAAATTTTTGATCAACAATATAATGGTTTAAGTCAAGTTGGGGTGATATAGCAAAAATAAAATTAAGCTTGAACCGAGATTAGAGGCTGATAGTTTCTGATATTCTGTACTTTAATTGAACCATTAATCATATCACAAAAACACTTGAAAGTTTGTTATTAGATTTAAGTGGACAATAATACCAATGACCGACTTAACGCCAGTCATAATATCTCTGAAATATAAAACTATGATGGAAGGGTAATTTAGTCAATATGATTCTCTGCTCAAACTCAACAAAAATACAAAAAGATGTACTGTTTTTAAAAACATATATAAAACACAAAAAGATTTTATATTTTTTGTTTCGGATTTTTTTCATGTAAATACATTCTTTATATATTATAAAATACCAAAAATACTTTTCATTTAGTTTTTACATATTATTTAAATTATTTATTTATCAGTTTAAAAAAGTGAAATGGATTTTAAGGTATTCGATTATCGAGAGTAAAGTTCTCGGTGATTCTTTTAAAATTAATTTAAATTTATTAATTCCTTAATTTATTTAATTTATTGATATATTTTATTTAAAGTTAAAATTAAATAAGATTTAGTTCGTTAATTATGGATAACGAATAGAGTGTTTTTAACGAACTACATTCTAATTCGTCCACCCAACTCGCTTCCGCACTCTGTAACGAAACATTCTAGTTCGTTATACATTTTTAACGAATCAAGACACGAATTGATTCAAATTCGTTATGCAACGTATTATGTTCTCTTTAACGAATTGGTTGATTCGTTATTTAAATTTTTTAACGAATTTGTTTAATTCGTATATTGGGAAGCGTGTATGGACAAGGTATATAGGACGGCGTGAAACGAATAGTCCTACACTATTCACTCATCTTCCTTACAATCAAAGTTACCCTGTTCAAATTTTCTCTGATTTTTCGACCTTTGAAATTCGAACTTCTGAATATACCAGTGTGCTCATAAGGTATCGATGGTTATTTCATTGTGATTATCGTCAAAAATGACACAGATTTGATAGGGTAATTATATGATTTTGATATCAGGGTTTTTACAGTTTTTGAAACCCTGTATAATCGATTAATACTCTGTTAAAACACTTAAAATTGATCTCATTTTGATCGGAATAGAGTTCCGATACCCTTGGTGATCTTTAATCAGATATTGGTGATCCTAACTTATTTGTTGGTTTGGAACCTCATAAATGGTATTATTGGCTTCGCAATGAGTTTTCGAGACTCACAGAGTCGTTTGTTCGGCTACTCATGTAATTTATGGACTAATTGATCTTCGATTTGCTCTTTTGGCCGTCTGTGTTCATATCAATTTTGACTTTGACTATGAGAGTCAAAGATTAAGTCTAATTATTGACCATTCGTTACCTTAGTGAATTGGAACTCCTACGTGTCCAATTCGTTAAGGATTTACACGAACTAGATTAGCGAATGAATTATTTAACGAATCAGAATTTAATTCGTTCATTTATAACGAACTAGAGGGTAGTTCGCTCTTTTTAATAGTAATTCGCTAAGTTCTTCTTCGTTAAAATATTTACATGATAGCGAATTAGCTGATTCGTTATACTTCTGTAACGAATCAGACTGTTTTGATAACGAATGACATTTCAAAATTAATTAGTTATTTAATGCAACTTAATATTATATATTAATACAATATTCCAAGGGTCTAACCGCGTCGATACATTAATTATACACGCGGGATTAAACCATAATTATATATAGTTTACATCTAAATGCTTAAAGTATATAAGACTTGTGTGATTTATAGACTTCCACATTACTAATATACAATATTATCTATTAAGGATTATGGCTGATAACATGGAACAAGATCCTCCTATTGATGCACCACCACAAGTTCATGATGCAAAACAAGTTCAAGATGTTGGTCAACCAGCTGAGGAAGCTCCTTTACTTCCTTATGATCCTCGACACAATGTGTGTGCTTTTGTTGATACAGACTTTCCTGATGAGGATGTCTTTGGTGGTATGCTGGCATTTCTACGCCGATCTCGTATCTATTATGCTGTTACTGCTAATCCGGATATTAGATTCAACATAGTTCATCAATTCTGGAACACTGCTCAGTATGTAGAAGTTGAAGATCATATAGCTGCTGTGGTAAATGACAAACCAGTTGTCGTCTCAGTTGAAATAGTTCGAAGAGTGTTACAATTTTATGATACAATTGATGATCCGAGTGAATATGGTTAAGAACTAATCAAGGGCCTGTTCAGACGTTTGTTTTATGCTAGCAGTCTTACTGCGTCTATGTATAACAAGGCATACTTGTGTCCCCAATACAAGTATTTACTTCATGTTCTTATTCATTGCCATGGTGGACGTAAGGTTGGGTTTGACGAATGCCGTAGTGCACTACAATCAGCTTTTGTTACACTTATCCTGAACAAACGTTACAATTTTCTGAATTGATCTTTGATCATATGATAGAAAATTGTATTCCTGGAAAAAGACGTGTGAAGTTCTTGATGTATCCACGTTTTGTTAAACTTTTTGTCAATGATGCTATTAGAGGTTTGGTGCTTGCTCCTAATGATGAGAATGATAAGTTTAAATTGGAGAATATGTCAGCAGATATAATGAGAAGAATGAAACCGTACCGTCAATCTCCTCCTCCCCGACTCAAGAGATTGATTGGTTATCCTGCTAATCCTGATTATGTATGTCCTCCCGAGGATCGCTGGATCCATGATGACTCAGATTCCGAGCGTGAGGAGGGGGAAGGTGGGAACAATGATGGTAATGACGGAGGTGATGGTGGTCATGGTGATGACGGTGGTCATGGTGACGATGGTCGTAATGGTGATGCAGCTCTTAGAGAGCAACAGGATGCAGTTGATGCTGCATTGGCTGCTACTATTGCAGCTCAACGTGAACGTATACGTAAGGGTAAAGCACCAGCTTCTGAAAGCTCAGCAAAAAGACGTGTATCAGCTGGAGCTGGAGTTTCTTTTGGTGTTCAACCGTCTCGTCCTGCAACTCCTCAACGCCCGGCAGTACCGCTTAGTACTAGCACTCCGGAGATGACTTTGACGACGACGATGGTACCTCATGACAGGCTTAGTATGATTCCACAATCGGCCTTTAGCTGAAATACCAATGCCTTCTGCTACACTTTCTACTGTTCCTTCAACACCGTCCATGGGGCCTCCTCCACCTAGTGATGTCTCATTTATGAGAATTACAAGGCCTCAGAGACCAATCCAACCAGTTCATCCATCATTGTATGCTATGCCACCGAATCGTCAGACAGACATGCTTTTGAATCTTCTTTACTTGTATTAAAATCAAATGTCTGCTGACCGTGTAAATCAAGAACGTCTGATGGAAAACCAGAAGAAGCTGGTCAGTTATGTTTCTTTTTGTCAAAAGGAAACAAAAGCCCTTCGTGAGATTGTTGAGTCTCAGGGGGTGAAACTTAAAGAACAAGAAGAACTTATTCTGCAGCTGACATGTAAAGATGAGGCACTGAAAAAGCAAAAGAATGACAACGATGAGGATCCTGATGAATCTGATGCTATATGTGAGCCTAAACAAACTCAAGACCCAGCTTCTGATGCGGGTACGAGTTCTGTTGATGATTCGGGCAAACAGATCATCGTTTAACATGACTATTCGCCTTCCAAACCGATTTATATGATCGAGGCCGATACGATTATTTTTATGGATGGTAAGGGGGTGATTCGAAGTATGGTCAATGCTGACGAAATAGTAGTGGGGCAGTTTGTTGATAAGTCGCTGACACGAGAGCAGATGCAATCTTGCTTGGTCGAATGAAGACAAGATGACCGTGTTAGAGGCTGAGCCGATGTTGAGGTAATTAATGATGATGAAATACTCAATGATCCTACTGTGGAGATGAGTACGAATTATATTTATGAAAATGATGATGTTGAGATGGAGGATGTGACTACTAAGGATTACCCTGATCTGTTTCAACACACCAATGTTGATCATGGTGCTCCGGTGTTTAATGAAAAAACGGTTAAAGAAGCAGAATACAATCTTAAGAGGAATTCCAAAGGCAAGAATGTCTTTGATATGAAATCTGATTTGCTTCTCGACCCATCTCTTGAGGAGATTCAGAGTTGGTTCAGACACAAGCAAGTAAGATCATCTAGGCATTCAGGATTGTTGATCAAGAGCGGAAAGAAGAAGCTATTGCTCGAGCCAGTGCCAACCAGAAGACTACCTTCAAGGCTGTGTCGAAAGTGCAAGGTGACATTCTTTCATGGATGTTTGATTCTGAACTTAAAGTATATGTTATTAAATGGGAGAAGGCCGTCCAATACTACGAAAGGATGACTGATCTTCTCTCATTACCAAGATGGGATGTGCGCACTTGGTGTTTGAGGTGAATCATGGTTTTAAGTACTTTAAACCACAAATTCCTATCTGCAAGCGTCTCAATGAGATTGATCCAAAAACGGGTTGGAAGAAGTTGGTCCTTAAAGTAAATCCGCCGAAGACGATGAAGCGTGTGCCGGTGAAGACGATGAATAAACACATGCATTTATCTTTCAATCGATGGTACTACGATAATCGTATTGGTGAGGCCGTCGTTGTCCTTGGTATAGGGTTGAAGACTGAGCTGATAAAGATCATTGACCCGACGTGATTGGTGAATTTAACCGAGACCGACAACGACGTGCTCCACAACAACAAGATTCTGATTGAGCGCAATGAAGACTATGACCTGGTTATGCCATTCCAACGCGTTGTGTGTGTCTGTTATGAAAACAGAATTCATAGTTGCAGAGACTGGCAGTCCAAGAGCTTCGAGCAATTTAAAGACAAAGAGCTCAAGACGAGGGGATGTCTGTTAGTGCACGGTTTCGCGTCTCGAGTCTTTGTATTTATCATTAACGTATTTGTCATTTTTATTTATGTAATAAATTATTAAGGTATTAAGTTAGTTCGTTAAATGTAATGTCTAGTTCGCTAAGGATGTTTAGCGAACTAAGACTTAAGTTAGTTTCCTCCTGATTCGTTAAGGATGTTTAACGAATCAGGAGATGATTCGTTAAGTTACTTATCTTATTATGTATGTAACGAAGTAGTGTCTAGTTCGCTATGGAATGTTAGTGAACTAGACCTATCTTCTATATATAGTGACCTTTGTCACTGTTTAATTAAATTTTTGAGAGCTAATTAATGAACCTCTGTCCGAATCTCTCTCGGTCTTCATCTTAATATTATACATACATACACATACTACTACTGATAATCTATATACATATAACATACAATCAAACGTGATAATGAGCTAGATCCGTATTTAGGATTAATCGTATTCATACAGATCTGAGATATGTTAATAGTTTAAGGATTGATCCAGGTTCAAACAAGATAAAACATAATTCGTAATTCTATAATATTAAAGAACAAATATCATTATTCGTTAAATTAATTATTGGAAAATTTTAGAATAATATATTATTTAAAAATGTATTCTCTTATTTATATTAATATTCACATATTTTGCTATAAAGATTAGTAAATTAATGATATTCGACATATATATGATATTTGACACTAAACTTCCCAGTCGGCCATCTAGGGTCCGCATAACGTCTTTTGAAACCTTGGTTTCAACTCCTATTTATTACAATAAACTTGTTTGAATATATTCATTATGCTTCAATTGAACTTTTATGATCAAATTCAAAGTTTTGAATGTTATTCAATCTCATTAACAAGTCTTAAACAATTCAAATCAACTGAAACATCCCTGGCTCAATTCATCTATAAATAGTGAACCGTTTCACTTCTTTCAACTTTTCCACACATCAATTCACGAAATCTCTTGCATTCTCTTTGTTAGTTTTGCATTATGATCAAGTTTGACTTCAAAAGTTAAACAATGAAGTTCAAGACTTTTTCTTTTACTTTCTTGTTCTACTTCCGGATATATATCAGAGTTTATTTTTTCCTGCGTGTTCGGGTCGTTTAGAATTTGATGCTATGTTAAGAAAACAATTTATCACTAGTGTTAGTTCATAAAAAATGAAGTTGACTCATTTATGAACTTATTCGGTTCGGTTTAGTTATTTTTTTCGAACATCTAAAACCTAATTATTTTCGTCACAACAACTCAGAAATAATACTTTTAACAAGTCAATAACGAACCCAAAAAGTTGAGTTCGGGTTTGGCCGGAAACAAATAACTCGCCTAAACTCGTTTTGGGCCCGTTTAGGATTTTTCTTGAAACGAGACCGACTTAAAAAACATAACTAAGAAATATTATAACCCAAATTTGTATATATAACTAAAATTAATCTACTTAAAAACTTTTCAATGGAAACTCTAAAAATACAATTATAGAGTAAATATATCTATTTGTTTTTAAAGGTTTAAAACATTAAACCATGAACCGACTCTTCAAAATCTTCATTTTCGTTCATTTTCTTGAATCCTATATTGAACCCAGAAATATTTTCTATGGTCGCTCGTCGAACTGAACTCGTCCAGTTCAGCTCGCTTAAACGCTTAATTGTATCTTGTGTCCGCTTAACTTTATCATGTGATTTTTATAACCCTTTTTCATCTTTTAACATTTTGGGGTGTAACATGTTACAAATTGTCATTGTTATTTCATGTTCATGTTATAAACCAGAATTCACATATGTGTCTTGTATGTAATTGTTTCATATCAAATTGCTTGTAAATTGTGTGATTACGTGCTAGTTGTTTATAGTTATCGTAGATGGAAGAGACTCATACATATACGCATACTCATTGTGGGAAGGTCTTACGGGACGTACATGTGCCGCCTAATTATTTAACTTGTGTTGAAACGCATGGTGGTCATCATCTAAGACTCCTGGTAGCATGGTAAACAATGGTTCCTTAGTAGTGTTGGCTTATGTCAACTGAACGGGAACATCGTATATTTATTTTATTTTTCTTTTTGATTGAGATGTTACGTCTTCAGTTGTGATATTTTTACTTTTTCTATTATATACATATGCAAAAATAACTTTATGAATTCTCACTAACATTATTTTTGATAAAATATATTAGTTTATATGTTCTGCAAATTGAAGTTTAATTTGAGGATTGAAGACTAGATAGTCGGAAATTTAGGTTATTAGAAACGTATAATTGTCACACCCCAACCTAAAATGGAAATGATGGGCGTGAGCCAATTGCTCATAGCTCTCAAGATACTATCATGCAATAACTCTAAAATGGCAATATCTATTAATTTCAATTAAATATTCAACAAATTCCAAATAAAGCAAAGTACATCATTCATAAATAAAGCAAACAAGACAATAAGTAGTTCAAATTTAATTAAGTCTTCATAATCTCTTCTGTAAAATAGAAAATCCTAAGTCTTTCAATAAATCTTTATAATCAGTTCACACGATGGCCTACACATGCATATAAAATATAAATAATTTTGTCAACACGAGGTTTAATGAGTAAAACACCAGTTAGGTGAAATACAATATAATATATATAAAAGAAAACGCAAATTGTTCCTGTGAGATAACAATTAAGCCATAGCATGCACACAATTCAAACAGATTATAAAGAAAGGGCTAAATCGTTGTCATGCGAACCGGGCACTTGTTGCCAAAAATGAGTTGTCGGTGAAACCATTGTCATGCGATTGGACGCCGGCCACTACGACGGTCGTACGATCATACTAAAATACGTTGGACCTCTCCGAATGTGTTCAAATAAAGTAAATAAGAAAATAGCTAGTTAGGCATAAAAATATACACACAAGGATTAACAGTTGCAGTTGAATACTGTATAATATGTAAATAGATAACGTACGCATATGTCCCCAAAAGATTTAAAATGAGTATAATAGAGGAGTGAGATACTCACATAGTGTGAAAATAAACAGTTATACCCTTTCGGGATGCACCGAAAAGGATTCTTAGTTATATATGATAATATATATTAATTATAGAAAATATAACACAAATAGTGGATTTAAGATTTTGATGTGAATTGAATTATGTTGTGATTAAAATGGTTATTGATTGATCGATTGATCTCTACGGTCATTGTTATTGCGAAATTATTATTAGTTTCAATAAATAAATATGAGTTGAATATAATACAATTATATAATTATTTAAATAATATTTAATTAAATATAATTCAATTATAAATGCGTACATAAATAAATATAACCTGTAAGGATTTAATACCAACGCTAAAATATATATTTATTACATATTATATATCTTGGAATCTTTAGCGGAAATATAATTTTATAAATATCATTAATACGTTTAAAATACATTTGTTACAATCTTTGTTTAAAGAATGATACATATATGTAATATATATATATTTATATAAAATAAATATAAGCAAATTTATTAAGACGTTCAACAATTAGAGAACACCAATAATGGTGTTTATTTTAATAAAATAACGATGATCTATTATTATTAAAATATACCTATAATACACACACACATATATATATACACGTAACCGAAAGCTTTTAACAAGATTTTGACAAAAGACTTAACTTAATGATTTCGGTTTAGTAAAATATTGTTTATTTATAACTAATTATTAATTTATCATTTATTAAAATTAATTATACTGATTAACAAAAAAAACTGTTTATAAAATGAACCCTAAGAAAACCCAGTTGGCCGGATTCGAACCCGCGACAACCAGGTCCCGTCTTTACACACACCCCAAACCATCTGCACTAGCATAACATTTGAGTATTAAATAAAAACTAGTTATTATATGCAGAACGAACAGAAACCCCCAAATTGATATAAACCCTAAATCTGCAATTGGTCCATTCACATATTGTTAGTTTAATTAATGTTAGGCTTAAGGTAGAACATATCAAGGCAATCAAATTACATTAGTCAATTACCTAAGAAGATGATCAATTGATGTTGTATTAGATTCAAGAACAGACGACCCCAAGCTGATCACGAACTGACATCGATATGCTGATATATTGAAATTAAGCTTAGGGCTAATGTTGGCGACATTGGTAGATGGTCCAAACGCAAGAAATTGAAATATGATACCCTTTATCTGCATATTCCTCAAATGCAATGACAGTTTATGTTAAAAATTGATACGAATTAAATTGATCTTGGATACCAAATTAAAGATGTCGGTGAACTTGTTATTGTAAGGAAAATAACAAACATGATCGAATTTCCTAGTCTACAATGACAATTGTGGTGCAAGGTAGTTGATTGGGTCACGGTTGCGGGTTTTGTTCATAGGTTCGGGTTAGGTAAATAGGTGAAGAGGGTATAATTATCAGATTTTGCTAAAAGGTCCTCAACCTTTGGGTGTGGATATATATTGAGGTTAAACTAAGGCTAAGGGTAAATTAGTTAATAATTGAAAGTTATATTTATAAATTAAATAAATATAATAAAAAATAAAAATAACTCGAATAATGTGGCGTTTTATAGATTAGAGTTACCTGAAAATGAAAATGGGTCGGTATTGGTTACTTATTTAATAAATGAAAACCCGAGTTGTTACAATAATGAAATTCAATTTTTCTTGTATTGTTATTTGATTCATGCCAGATTGTGTACTTGTGATTTAATGAAATGAAGTAATTATATTTGTTACATTAATGGTGCCATGAGCTTGTGAGCAATATGAATGTGCCACCCTAGCGTATTTTGTTTAAAGTCAGGGTGTTACATTTTACCTTTATACGTTTTGGGGTCGTATTCATACTCAAGAAAGAAAGAAACAAAAGTCTTGTCTTGGATATGAAATGGTAATTGTTATTGGACATTCAATACTACATGATAGTCTAATGTTATGGATAGAAATTCTTGGGCATGAACACAATAAAGAACTAAAAACATATATTGTTTTTAGGGCACGTGTTGTTTTGTTATGTGGTCTAGTTATAGATACAAGATACTGGACGTGGATATAATATACGTGTAAGTTGTCTAGCTATATATACAAGGCATGAAATGTTGATACAAATACAAGCATGTGGTCTACTTATAGATACAATGTATTGGCTGATAGAATAATATATTTGTAATGTGGTCCAATTATGGATATGTAACGCCCCGGTCCCGATACCCTAGTTTGGCGTTGGATTTACTAATAAACACAGTTTTAAATATCAAAGTTAATTAAAACCTTTCGATGAATAGATAAATGTCAACCATTATTACATAAGCCTTAAAATTTAAACAATATAAAACATAGTCTTTAAGTTATAACATTAAAAATTAGTCTTCAGATGTAAGATTTTTATTCTTTTGCCATGTGACCCTCCTCAACCCAGCTGTCTCATCCTACTCACATGCGTGAATACTAAAAGTCAAATACACTGAGTGAGCTTTAGTTAATCAGGAAATATACAATACATTCACATTCTTACTTATACGCTTAGTGAGTTCTAGTTAGTCATCTACGGGAGTCTGGGGGTAGCGCCCCTGGCAGCGGGTTTCTATGGGCGGCAGCCCCTAGCGAAGTCCAAGGGGTAGAGCCTCTAGATGGGATTAAGCTGCCAAATAAAATCTTCATTTTAAACGTTACCTGTCATTATTAACTATTTACTTATCTTTAGCTCATATAGCGTATATATATCTTTCGTTTGTTTTATAAAATCATTTAAGCGTATAAGTTCACTAGGTTTAAGTCTAACTGGCGTATAAGTTCTTTAGCTTATAAGTCATACATACACGTCCACTTACATACACATTACATGCATACATATACGCTGCATACATATACGTTTATATACATTCACACTGGGCATACTTATACGTTACTCATACATACACGTTGGTCATACTTATACGTTTCTTGTACATGCACGGCGTATATGCGTATATGTTTCTTATACTTATACGGCTGTGTCATACACATACGGCGTACTCATACATAAGCGCTACATAATTACACGCTCTCCACGCTTATACGGTGTATATACTTATACAGCATATAAGTGCAGGTTAACGCCTTTTTCACCCGTTTTTAAGGTTTTCTTCAATTTCGGCACTGCCAACTGCCATTAACTACCATGGTTGGTCGGGGTTTGATCGTTTATGACCTAGGTAGCTTCGTGGTGTGCAGATCTTAGCTAAGGTGGCCCTTAAACTCATTTTTGGTTGATTAAACACCCGATAAAGCTAGATATAGATCCAAACGGCTCATACGGGATCACGGGGCTGCGGTGTCGGGTTCTAATATGTTGGGTCAGCTGAGATAAATGATTTCTTACCTTCGGTTGGTCTTGGATCGTTGAAAGGATAAGTGTAGAGAGTGTTTGGCTTAAGTGTGCGTTTTTGATGGTGTAGGTTATGGTGTAAAATGGACGGAGATTGAAAGGATCAGGGTTTAAGGGGTATTTATACTCCATAAGCCCATGGACCTTAGGCCCATCTTTTCTTTTTATTACATGGTCAATTTCATCTAATTATCCAACCATCCTACTATCTTTATTATTTTATTAATATTGTTCTAGAAATTTCGGGATGTTACAAGTCTTCACTCCTTAAAGAGGTTTCGTCCCGGAAATCTAACGTTTACTTAAAAGATCAGGGTAAATGTTGCGCATCTCTTCTTCAACTTCCCAAGTAGCATCTGATCCTTTACGATGATTCCATATCACTTTCACCAAAGGAGTAACCTTATGACGAAGCAGTTTTACCTTATGGTCCACTATCTTAACAGTTTGCTTGATATAGTTTAACTTATCATTAACCTCAATATCTACTAATGGTACGTGGGATGTGTCATTAGCTAGACATTTCCTCAAGTGAGAAACATGAAACGTAGAGTGAATTCCTTCTAACTCTTCAGGCAAATCCAGCTTATAAACAACTTCACCCACACGATCGACGATCTTAAACTGTCCAATATACCTTGGACTTATCTATCCTCTCTTCCTAAAACGAATAATTCCCTTCCAATGCGAGATTTTGAGCATCATATTGTCACCAACGCTAAACTCAATCGTTCGTCGCCGCTTATCATCCTAGGACTTCTGACGATCTTGAGCAGATTTAATTTTTGCCTTGATCTGATCAAACCTTGAAGAGGTTTTTTGCATAACTTCCAAACTTCCAATCTCTTTCTGGCTGATCTCTCCCCAACATATAGGAGTTCTACAACGTCTACCATACAACATCTCAAACGGTGCATACCAATACTTGAATGGTAGCTGTTGTTATAGGAGAACTCTGCTAGATGCAGATGATCATCCCAACTTCCTCCAAAATCTAAAACACAAGCACGTAGCATATCCTCAAGGGTTTGGATAGTCCTTTCAGACTGCTCATCAGTTTGAGGACGATACGCCGTACTAATGTTCAATCTTATTCACATAGCTTCATGGAACTTCTTCCAAAATATTGAAGTAAAGCGAGTATCTCTATCATATACAATTGATAATGGCACTCCATGTTTAGCCACTACCTCCTTTATGAATACATTTGCTACGGTTTCTAACGAGATGGCCTCTCGTATCGGCAGAAAGTTAGCACTTTTTGTCAAACGGTCCGCTATCACCCAAATGGAATCATGATGTTTAGTTGTACGCGGTAGCTTAGTTATGTATTCTATGGTGATGTTTTTCCTTTTCCATCTAGGTATCTCTAACGGTAGCATCTTCCCAGAAGGTTTCTGATGTTTCGCTTTGACTTGCAAGCAAGTTAAGCACTTACTAACATAATCTACCACATCGTTCTTCATACCCGGTCACCAGTAGTCTCTCTTTAGATCTTGATAAATCTTAGTGGATCCCAGATGGATTAAGTACCTAGACTTATGAGCTTCATCTAAGATTCCACCTCTAAGACTTCCATGGCGTGGAATCCACATACGGTCAAACCTAGTCTTTACACCATGAGTATTTTCCATCAGCTCGTCTTGCTTTTTGAAAATCCTCTTTTCTTCATTATCCCTTCATATATATGCACCTCTGACTGTACTTTGATGATCTCTTCAAAGAGGTTTGAGTTAATGATCAACTAATATGACCTCACAGTTGCAATGACTTCTTCATTCTTACGGCTTATCGCGTCGGCAACCACATTAGCTTTTCCAGGATAGTATTTGATATTACAGTCGTAGTCCTTTATCAACTCTAACCATCTCCTATGTCTCATGTTTAGCTCTTTCTGGTCGAAGAAGTACTTTAAACTCTTAGATTTGTGTAGATAGTACACTTAGTACCATACAGATAATCTCTTCATATCTTGAGATCATGCACTACTGCTGATAGCTCTAACTCATGCACTAGGTAAGTACTTTTATGAAATTTCAACTGTCTAGACGCATAAGCTATCACTTTTCCTCGTTGCATTAGCACGCAACCTAACCCATGATGTGAAGCATCCGTACAAACAACCAAACCCTTGTCACCATTGGGTAGAGCAAGGACTGGAGCTTGCGTGAGTATTTTCTTCAATTCCTCATAGCCTCCTAAAACTTACTTCAATTGAATACTACAGACTATCGGGTCATATCGGTCAATGGTGCGGCTATCGTGGAGAAGCCTTCGATGAATCTCCTATAATAGCCTGCCAACCCTAAGAAGCTGCGTATATCAATCGGGTTTTGCGGAGTCTTCCAATTAATTATTGCCTTAATCTTAGCTGGGTACGTCCACAGTAACCCCCTTAGGATTGATTACGTGACCTAGAAAATGTACCTCATGCAGCCAAAATATGCACTTTTATAACTTAGCATATAGTTTCTCTTCCTTCAAAGTCTCCAATACTTCCCGTAGATGCTCAGCATGGTCACACTCGCTCTTCGAATAAATCAATATATCATCAATGAAAATGATAATTGACTTATCCAACGTCAGCCGACATACCCTATTCATCATGTCAATTAATATTGCGGGAGCATTCGTTAAGCCGAATGACATCACGAGGAACTCGTAGTGTCCATACCGCCTCCGAAACGGTGTCTTAAGGATGTATGCCTCTTTCACCTTAAACTGATGATAGCCTGATCTAAGGTCTATTTGTGAGAACCAACTCGAACCTTATAGTTGATCAAACAAATCATCAATCTGTGGCAATGGATATTTGTTCTTTACCGTAAGCTTGTTCAGCTCACAATAGTTTATGCACATTCTCATACTACCATCGTTCTTCTTAACAGAAAACACCGGTGCGCCCCATAGGGAAACACTTGGCCTAATGAAACCTTTGTCGAGGAGTTCCTACAGTTGGGACATCAATTATTTCATCTCGGACGGCGCTAGGCGGTAATGTGCTTTCGCGACGGGCGGTGCTCCTGGTATTATGTCTATCTGAAATTCTATCTCTCGCTCCAGTGGCAACCCCGAAAGGTCCTTAGGGAAATAATATGGTTAGTCTCGCACCACATGAACATCTTTCACTTCCTTCATTTCGGCCGTAGCTTTGGCAACATACGTCAGGTAGGAACCGCTCCCTCGCCTTAACAATCCTTCAACTTTTATCATCGAAATGGCATTAAGCCCTGAACTTTCTTTACACTATAAACCGTCACTCTACCACCGTCTAAGAATTTTAACCTTATAATCCTACTCTTACACATTATCTAAGCTTCGAACTCAGATAGCCAGTTTTCCCAAAACCACATCGAACTCTAAGGTCATAACTTACAGGGTAACAGGGAACTCACGTCCCTCTAACTCTATCTTACAATCCTTAGCCATTCTCATTATCCTAACCATGGTTTTACTAGCGGTTTCTACAATAAAGGTTTCAGGCACACGAAAACATTTAATTTTTCCTAACTTACTAAATGTCGTAGCTACAAAACTTCTATTCACACCTGGATCAAACAACACAGAAGCGAAAAAAACTGTTTACTAGAAAAGTACATGTCACAACATCTGGGATCTGCAAAGCCTACTCCTGAGTCAGCATATAGGCTCTAGTCCTTGGCCTAAACTAGTCAGCATCCTTCTTTCCACTTCCTCCAGCTTCAGTACATTCCTTTGTCACATGACCCTTCTTTCCGCATTTGTAACATGTGGGCTCGGGATTGCATTCATGAGCGTAATGCCCCACCTTTCCACGCTTGTAACAAGCGTTTGACCCTAGCATGCACTCTCCATAATGAGACTTCACATACTTGTGGCACACATCATAACCAATACTCCACTTGCACTGACAAGCGTGCATCTTCCCGCAATTACTACACGACTTCTTCTCCCACACCTTCTATTTCTTATCCCTAGGGCTCAACATCTTAGTACCAGGTCGTTTAGTAGGAGCAACTCATTTCTTCTCTTTCTTATTTTCTACTACCATATCATCCACAGCTAGGTCATCATATCTCTGCAAGTTTAATAGCAGAGTCGAAAGAGCAGGTTTACTAGCTCTGACCAAGGTGCGGACATTATGTGGTAGCCCTCTTATGTAGCACTTGATTCACTTGACTTCAGTGTTCACCATGTCAGGCACTAACCTAGACATGCGGTTCAATTCGATAGTTTATTCGCGGTGTGTCATCCTACCCGCCTTCAGATTTAGAAACTTCATCATAGCCCTCTCAACTTCAGCATCAGCATAGAATCGTTACAGGAATAACTCCTTCAAGTCATCTCACCTCATAGCCTTAATCTCTTCTCGATTATTTCTCTGCTCCACAGTCTCCCACAAGTGCATAGCCTCATCACCTAACTACTGAGTAGCATAACCCACTTCTTGATTGGGACGACACTCGTTGATTCGGATAACCATTTCCATCGCGGTTATCCATTGCAGAATAGCGATTTCCTCCCCTAATCCAGTCAGCTTTGGCGGGTCGTACCCTTTGAACAACTTGTAGTTACACACACCTCGGCCTCTCTTTCTTTCATCAGATTTCACAGACCTAACCTCACTCGAGACACCTTTATCTCTCTCCTGATCCTTCTTACCATTCTCCTATGTCCTCTCAGCAGTCCTTGCATGGCTTTCAGCAAACTTGCTTGGATGCACATTCTTCACTACAGCAGCTACAGCTTGAGCAATGGTGGCTTAACAACAGGATCCAGTTGATACCCTTTGTTGCTGCTCTGATCTCGCACAGTTTCACTCCTCTCTTCTCTTGTGTTAGTAATTGGTTCTATAGAAGGTTCTCGGACAATACCACGACGCCAGTATGACCTCTTTGACCATCGACCTTTCTTTCTCCAGCCATTCGTATTCTATAAGTAAACACAAACGTCATCACTCAAGTAACTATTTAGTACAAGGATAGTAAAGCTAACAGGTAATAACAGTGGTAGGCTGTGATTGGATGATCACGTTACTTTTCGTGTCCTATACACTTCCCATTGTGAGTCTATTTGTGCTGGTTCTACTTCTAAAAAATTAGAATATCAAATATTTCATATAATCATACACTCATATCCCTAGAAATTAAGCTAACTTCCTTACACATTCTTACATTACACATGAAATTAATCATGCATTTTACCTTTACTTAGCTTGCTTGAGTGACACATGACTCTCTTAAACTGGCATCTTCTTTCTTTTCTTTCTTAAGTCCCATTCTCTGTTCGAGTCTAAGCATATAGGATGCTTAATTCTCTCAAACGTATGCTCTGATACCAACTTGTAAGGCCCCGGTCCCGGTTCCCTACTTTGGCGTTGGATTTACTCATAAACACAGTTCTAAATATCAGAGTTAATTAAAACCTTTGCCGTAATAGATAAATATCAACCATTCATTACATAAGTCTTAAAATTTAAACAATATAAAACATATCTTTAAGTTCAAACATTAAAAAATAAGTCTTCAGATGTCAGCTTCTTTATTATTTTGCCATGTGACCCTCCTCAAGCCAACTGTCTCATCCTACTCACCTGCGTGCATACTAAAAGTCAACTACGCTGAGTGAGTTCTAGTTAATCAGGCAATATACAATACATTCAGATACTTATTTACGTATCCCAAGATTAATATTACTTACTTAACCTAGTCACCTTTCTTTCGTACATACCTAAGTATATACCTTCATTCTTACTTTCATTCTTCCTTTCTTTCCTATTTAATCTTACTTTTCATATATACTTGTACGTTTTGAAGAGTCTTTCGCCCTATAACCTCACAGATATTATTAGGGTCCGCCACCCTCCTTCACAGATATTATTAGAGTATGCCACCCTTAATCACAAATATTGTTAGGGTCTGCCTCCCTTCTTCAAACATATTATTAGGGTTCGCTACCCTTTTACTGTCAATTCATACGTACCTTCCTTTTCTTTTATATTATTATATACATACTTTTAATCTCTTCTACATCATTCATAAATCATACAAACATCATTAGTATACACTCATATATCCTAGATACATCATACATAAACATTCACGTAGCATACACTTACCACTTAAGGTAAATGTATTAACTAATCATATCTGTATGCACACAACCCCGAAAACATAACAGGAAAATGGGGCTACAAAATCACATGGGTCCGATTCCTTTCAGAGTTAACGGTAACTCCTTTCTTTAATTGGGCGCGACTAACTGTATAACAATTACATGTATCGATTAACTAGCCCTATCCATATTATATTTCTAGGTTATTGTAATCCCTAGCTACGGGGGTCCGGGGGAAGCGTCCCTGGCAGTGGGGTTCTAGGGTAGGCAGCCCCTAGTGGAGTCCAAGGGGCAAAGCCACTGGCTGGGGTTAAGCTGAAGTTCAATTATTTAATTAAATCAAATCTTCAGTTAAAAGTTACATTTCATTATTAATTATTTACTTATATTTAGCTCATATATCGTATAAGCCCATGTCTATCGTTAACATACGTATACGATGTCTATCTTTCGTTTATTTTATAAAATCATTTAAGCATATAAGTTCATTGGCGTATAAGTCTAACTGGCTTATAAGTTCTTTAGCGTATAAGTCATACATACACGTCCACATAATGCATACATATACACTGCATACATATATGTTTATATACATACACGCTGGGCATACTTATACGTTACTCATACATACATGTTGGTCATACATATACGTTACTTGTACATGCACGGCGTATATTCTTATACGTTGCTTATACTTATACGGTTGTGTCATAAGTATACGACGTACTCATACTTATGCACTACATACTTATACGCTGTCCACACTTATATGGCGTATATACTGATACGGCATATAATTGTAGGTCAGCCCCTCTTTCACGCGTTTTAAAGGTTTTTCTTTGGTTCTGGCGCCTTCAACCACCGTTAGCCACCATGGTTGGTCGGGGTTTCGATCGGTTTTTACATAGTTTTGGCTAGTTTCGAGTCGGTTAACTGGTTTTGAACCAGTTTTGGCGGAGAAAATTACAAACTGGTTCCAAACCTAGCGTTTCAATCATTCCAAACCGGTTTCTGCGTAAGCGTTTTCAAACTGGTTCAATTTGAAGGACAATTCGGTTAACCAGTATATTTGCTCACCTCTAATGAGAGCTGAGAAGAGTATAAATAACTAGAGTAATTATGTTAACACTAGTGTAATTATTATTGATCTATAAAATTTTGAACTAAACTTATTATTATTACACTATTTAATTTTTTTAACATAATTATTCTAGTTCAAAAGTGTAGTTATGCTAGTTATTGGTATGTTTAGTAGGTTAATTTTATTTGTACTTGATCTCACTCCTATACATATACACCAAACATTATACATATAATTTTCAATTTTTATGAATTTTAACCAGATTGTTGTTAATCGATCACTAATCGGTGGGATACCAACTAGTTATTAATCGAGGATTAATCGGCACTAGACCCTTAATTAATCGAGGATTAATCGTCACTAGACCCGCTTTTACAACCATCGGTACAAGTCATGAGGTCCAAGATTAATCATACTATTAATTAGTGGGTTTTCTATTTCCTTCAAAAGTAAGCATATATGCATTCACTGTAACGTATCAAGTGTTTATAGGCTGAATTCAAAGTTGGCATATGTAACATCAACTATTACATAGAATGATCAATTTGCTTGTAGCTATAGATACTCTAATAATAATAATGTTACACATGAATGCATACTTCACTTTCACTCTCATATTCTATGCTTTCTTTTTAAGTTGGATGGTCTGCAATTAGCTACATTATGGTAAAGTTATGGTCTTTTAATACTTAATATTATATATTGTTTATTATTTTAAGAACGAGGAAGCATATGGTTGTTTGGGAATAATATCTAAAGTAGCCAACAAAGCATCTGCTTCGGCATGATGTTATATATATATATATATATATATATATATATATATAATTATACAATTATATATATATATATATATATAATTTGATAACCTTTTGAGTTGTTAGAACTTTGAGAACTCAATATGAACCACACATTTAATTAAATGAGTATGGAATATGTGTATGAGAATAAATCTGATTAAAAAATTAATTAAGAGAGAGAATAAGTATTTTTGATGATTACACAAGTTTAAATGTTAGTTACACATGTGTAATAAGTCGATTTGGTGTGTAAAAAAATACTGTAATTTTTGTACATTACTTACACTTACGTATTACACATGTGTAAAAAAAATTCAAAGAAGAAAATTGTTAAGTTGAGTTCTTTCAAGTTCTTAAAACTCAAAACGGTTCTCAAAAGATATCAATCATATATATATATATATATATATGATCAAGAGAAAACTCATCCTTATTTGAGAAAATTTAAAAACTATTAAAGAATTAATTTTAATTAAAAATAAAAAATATTTTTAAATTTTCGTTTCTTCCATTATTCTTATATTTTGTTACTCTTCATCGGAAAAAAAACTAAAAAAAATCATGAAGGAAAAAGAAAAAGAAGATGTTTTAATGCACGTACTTATTACTTTGCGATATTGTTTTATTACACATGTCTAATTTGTGCATTTTTTATATTCAGTAGTGTTTAATTACATATATTCAATAATTGTGGATTGTATTGTGTTTAGTACTATTTTATTATATGCAATAAATAAAAATAAAAATATACAAAATATGTCGATTTATTGCACATATGCATTAGTGTTTTATTACACATACGTACTAACGTGTATTTGATGTGCGGATTAGTCTTATATTGCATATATATACAATATTGTGTATCAAATATGTGCAATAGTGTTTTATAATTCAACACTATTGCATATATGCAATACACACTATTACATATATGCATTACACCGAGGAGCTTAGATAAGAGGGTTTTTTTGGAACAATATTAACATATAAGAATAATGAGAAAAAAGAGACTACGAAAAATATTTTAAAAAATAGTTAAAAATAAGTTTTTAGGAGTTTTTAAGTTTTATCTTTAAAAGTAGTTTTCATTTGATCTCATCCCTATATATATATATATATATGTGTGTGTGTGTGTGTGTGTGTGTGTGTTTGTGTCTGTGTCTGTGTCTGTGTATATATATATATATATACGGGTGAGATCTAGAGAGAACTCGTCTCATAGAGAGAACTAACAAAGAATTATTTCTAACTTTTTTTAAAATATATTTTGTAATTTTTTTTTGTCATTCTTCTAATAACTTGATATTGTTTCTAAAAAAATGTCGATGTAATGCATATGTTCAATAATGTGTGTTTCATATTTACAATAATATGCATATAGTCAATAATATGTATTACATATATATAATAGTGTTTTATTGAATATAATATAATTGCGTTATACAATTCTCATTATTGAATATATGCAAATACAACACAATATCTTTTATGCAATTCACACTAACACATATATGTAATACAACACTAATGAACATATGCACTATATTGATTTTTATTTTTTGTCTTTCCATATAATATAACACTATTGCACATATACAATACAAATAAAGGAGTATATACTACTCAACACTATAGCAGATAAAAAATACACACTATTGCACATATGCAATATAAAAAGTCGATGTATTGCATATGTGCACTACAACGAGTTTTTTATTATTATTTTATTTTATTAGTTTTTTCTAATAAAAAGTAACAACATATAAGAAGAATAAAAGAAAAAATATTATAAAAAATTTTTAATTAAATTAAAATTATTTCTCTATTAGTTTTCTGGTTCTCTCTCTAAGAATGAGTTATCTCTTGATCCTCTCCCTATATATAAATTTGTATATGCATTTATATATATATATATATATATGGTTGGTATCATTTAAGAAATCCAAAAAAATTTAATAACTCTTAGGAACTCTTAACAACCAAACATTTTTTTAATTTTTTTACATATATTAACATTGTTTAAGAGTAGTTTATCATATTTTATTTATACATATTTTATTACATATAATAATCACAAGTTTAGATATATGTAAAATTTATGTACTTATAAATTTACATATGTGTAAAAAAAACATTGATGTTTATAAAAACTAATTTTCAAAATTGTAATCATAAATATAGATATAAAAAATGATAAAACTACACTCAAATAACATTAACATACAAAAATTTTTATAAATAACATTAGTTTTCAAATCTTTCTTCAAGTTCTTAAATGATTTAAAAGTTCTGTAATGATACTCATCACACACACACACACACACATATATATATATAGAAAAGGGTTCAAATAAAAAACAATTGTTTTGTGAGAAGTGTGAGAATGCTTTAAAATAATGCGCACCGACTAAATAAGACACTATACCATGTAAATAGGAAACTATACAACTTTTAGAAACTACCAATCTCAACCACTAGATTCTAGATCCGATGGTCTACATCTATTCTTATGTTTCTCCAAAACTATTATTTTTTACGTTAACCCTACCCGATATGTGTGTGTGTGTGTGTATGTATATAGAGAGAGAGAGAGAGCAAGGATATCTTAAGAACTTAATGAGTTGTAAGAACTTTAAAAACTCAATATGGACCACACATTTTATTAAATAAGTATATAATATGTGACTGAGATTAAATTTTAACTAGAAATTGAATCAGGAGAGAGAATTAAGATTTGTGATGATTACACAAGTTTTTAAATGTTAGTTACACATGTGTAAAAGATGATTCATTGTGTAAAAAAGACTGTGATATTTTGTACGTCACTTACACTTACATCTTACATATGTCTAAAAAAATTCAAAAAATTGTTACGTTGAGGTCTTTTGATTTCTTAAAACTCAAAGTGGTTCTCAAAAGAAATCATATATATATATATATATATATATATATATATACACACACACATATGGGGTAGGTTAACGTAAAAAACTATAGGTTTGTGAGATGCATAAGAATAGTAGATCATTGATTCTAGAATCTAGTGGTTTAAATTGGTAGCTTTTAAAAGTGGTATAGTTTTCTGTTTACATGGTATAGTGTCCTATTTAGGTGATGTACATTATTTTAAAGTCTTCTCACACTTCTCACAAAACAATTGTTTTTTATTTCAGCCATTTTTATGCATATAGGTATATATATATATATATATATATATATATATATATATATATATATATATATATATACATATATATACATATATTTATACAGGGGAGAGTTATCCTAAAAATAAGTAGTTTTCTAGGAAATCTAGGAATATATCAAAGCCATTGGATCATGTTAATCAATGGTTAAGATTCAAAATTACCAATAACCGACATAGTTTCCTAGAATTACTCTTTTATCGTTATAACCGACATAGTTTCCTAGAATTGTTCTTTCACCATCATTTGTAATGCCAAATGTCAAAAATTTGTTGGTTCTTAGCATTCTTAGGAAACTACTTATTCTTATTTGAACTATTTTTTATGTATACATATATATTTACACAAACACACACACACACACATATATAATATAGGGGATGGATCTTGCGAGAAGTGATATTACAGCGAGAAGTGCGAGAAGTGAATGTATAACTCCATTAATCCCTAATTTCACTCCATTTCATATGATGTTACTTACATACATGTAGTTTGGTTGTATTTATGTCTTAATTACACATTCAAACCAACCTACAAACATATACATGTACCGAGCCACATTCAAACCTATGTACCTACACACATACAAACATACATACACATATACAAACATACGTACCTACACACATACATATGAACCTACACAACGCACCTACACATAAGAAAGGGAGTGAAATTAGGGATTAATGGAGTTACACCTTTACTTATCGCACTTCTTGCTGTAAAAACAGTTCTGAAATGATCCAATACCTATATATATATATATATATATATATATATATATATATATATATATATATATATATATATATATATTTAAGTTTGAATATTGTGGTCCACAATAACAGTTAATAAAAAATGTAAAAGTAAAGTTTACATTTTCTCTTCCTAGTAAAATTTGTTTTAAGTTAAAAAAAATATAAAAAATAGCAAAACAATTTTTTTTGATGTTTTGTATTAAATGCAACAACATATATTACATATGTAAAAAAACAAAAAAATGATGTTACATAGGATTTTCTAAACTTAAATGAGTTTTCATTATATATATATATGTGTATATATATATATATATATATTATGATTATTATTATATTTTAAATGTATAATCTACCTATTCTATTAAAGCAAGACAATTCCACATGTGATTTAATTAGACCCTTCATATAGGATGCCAAGTTTACAAGTTTCTATTATTATAATTTCCCTTCATGAATGATAAAATGTAAAATATGTTGTTGGTGGGAATCAAACTTACTACCTTGCTTTTAAAATGTTTGTCGCTCACCAACTCAACTAGGATGAATTGATGTTAGCCTTATATTTTTGTTAACTGATATAGGTTCATAACCTTCTATTTTTATTTCTTTAAAAATATAAATACAAGTTATTCTTACTAATCTATGTATTTTAGGAAATTATATATATCTTATGAATATATAAGATATGTTATATGCTACGAATATATTAAATCTAATATTTTTTTTTAACTACTAGTGTAGCACATGGACTCTATCTTAGTAATAATAATAAAAGATCAAATAGTAAAAAAATTGAAAGTTAATCGTGTTTTTATTTGATATATTTAAAGAAAAATTTATTGAGTGGTTAAATGATTTAGGGAACTAATTTGTAACTAATAATTGTTAAAGGAAAGTAATAAGTTATATTGATGTAACATCTTACTTTTGATAACAATAAATAAAAGAAATTTTATTTATTTAATAGGGGGTTATTATCTAGCAATGTTAGATAAAAATAATAGAGTGTAGACTTGGTCAATAAAAGATGAAATAAGGGATGGTAATGGGCCTGAGGTTCATGGCTTAAGGGTATATAAACCTCTTAAACCTCTCTAAAACCCTAAAACCCTCATTTCCTTCAACCTTGCTTCCCTAGACACTCAAAACACACACAAACACTCATCTCCTTTTCTAATCACATTTGAATCCAAACTAAGAAGAGTTTGTGGTAGATCTTCATCATACGACAAGATAAAAACGTCCTGATCCACGTATTGGATCTAATCCGAAGTAAAACTAAACCTACAAGGTACGTTTTAGATGTAAAGGTTATGTTTTTGAGGTCGGTTTTCCCTAAGATTTGATACTAAAATAAATCGGGCCCTGTTAAGTAAGAAATGTGCAAACTTGAAGGTAAAAGAAATCTTTGGAATAAAACGGGTAACGTTTGAACCTAATTAATGCAGGGAAACCATATAGTTAAGGTCCTAGGCTCGTTTCTTACCCAAGACGGGCAAAACACGTCGAAAAGAAAGGCTGGAAAGTGATTAGAATTTCATTCGGTCAGAATTCCTTTCAATTAGAATTTCACTCATTCGATTAGAATTCCATTCGATTAGTTCAAACTTAAGTTTTCTAACGAAATTTTTGTAAATGCCTATTAATGAAAATAAAATTTTTTCCAAGGTGACCTGGCTACTCGACCCTAGCCACACTACAAAAATTTAGTCTAAGGCAACCTTTATTTCACAAAAAAAGCTGCATTAGGTGAAATTGCAGTAGACCTAATGCAACTTTTTTATTAGATAATGCAATTGTTTCTTTTAAATGCAACCCTTTAAAAATGTTGCATTTTAAAGAAACAGTTGCGTTATCTAACAAAAAGGTTGCACTAGATATAATGCAAGTTCACCTAATGTAGCTTTTTTTGTGAAATAAAGGTTGCATTAGGCCTATTTTTTTGTAGTGAAGGGGCTCTATCCCTTGGACCTTGCTAGGGGTTACACTAGTATAGAATTATGACCTAATCAGAGGTAGTTAAATAATACTTACAATTATTAAACAGTTAGTCGTGCACAACTTAGGAGGGGTATTACAGTTAACTCTGAGAAGCACAGGACACATGTGAGTTTCTAACCCCTTTTCTTTGTTATGTTTTCGGGACTGTGTGCATACTCAATGTGAATAGTTAGTACACCTACCTTAAGTGGTAATTGTATGATACATGAATGTGTATGAATGATATATGCATGAGGCCAAGAGTATGTATGAAAGTATATAATATAATGTATATGTAAAAAAGGTATGTATGGTTGTATGGAAAGAAAGGACCGTACCCTAATAATATCTGATATAGAAGGACCCGACCCTAATAATATCTGAGATAGAAGGGACCATAATCTAATAATATATGAGACAGAAGTGACCAGACCCTAATAATATTTGAAACAGAAGGGACGAGACCCTACTAATATCTGAGATGGTAAATATAGTTGTGCATGTAGTATGAAGTATGAAAGTGTGCAAGTATGAGAGATTGTATGATTGTATTTATGCACGAAAGGAAGAGAAACATGTAAAGTATATAATACGTATCTTCGGATGTGTATATGTAAGTAAGTGTACGATTGTATGTTGCCTGATTAACCAAAACTCACTCAGCGTAGCTGAATTTTAGTATGCGCACAGGTGAATAAGCTAAGGCAGCTAGTTTGAATGAAGACACATGACATTGGACAGAAGAGGCTGACATCTTTAGAAGAATGTTGTGATGTTTTAATATGACTTTTTATATTATGTTTAAAGACAAAAGTTGGTTTATTATGGAAATATTTGAATGATTAGGTAATATATGGTTGAAGTTTTATATTCCGCGAAAAGTTTTAATTAACTTTGATATTTAGAATTGTGTTTATAAGTAAATCCAACGCTAAAGTAGGGCACCGGGATCGGGGGCCTTACAATTGAAGCTTAAGATATGGGTACAATCAGTAAAAATAGTTGATAGAATGTACGTTAACTAACATGTCGATTTTATACCAAGGCAACAGTATGTCACATTGTCACTATACTATATAGGGAAAATATTCGAATGACCAATTTTAGGAGAGAACATCCAAAAATATTTAATACTTTTGCTTAATTTCAAAAATAGCATGTCCCAATCCAAGCATGACGATAAGATTCTAAAGTCAATACTACGTTTTAAAAAAATAATAGAAGACTGACACATAGGCATGATGATGAGTTTGAACACCACGTGTCATTCTGTAATTGACACATAAACCTCATCGTCACTATTTAGTCCAGACATGCTATTTTAAATCTCTCTTATGTTATGGTTCTCTCTCTCTCACACACACACACACACACACATATATATAGGATTGGGTTCATTTCAGAAGTGTTTCTTAGTGTGAGAAGTGCGAGAAGAAATTCTAACCAGTCACAAGTTTTATTTTAATTTCAAATTATTTAATTGTAGATGTATATTAGTAAAAATTTTAGGAGTTTCTTTTGATAATTAATACTAATTAATGTTAAGTTACCAATATTTATACATTTATTTTTAAATTCGTTTTAATCTTCAAACAATTCATAAAGCAAAACCATCATATTTATACTATTAAAAAAATATATTAACCATCATAAAAACAAATACCTACACAATTCATAATAGTAACCTACACATACAAAAACTAGTTCATATTATAACCTACACAGATCACATTATTACTATACATGCAAATAACTAGTTTAGATTATCACATACACAGATCACAATATTAATATACATGCACATAGCTAGTTCATGTTAACCTACACAAATCAGCATATTAACCTACATATACAAATTTACTTCATGTATAGCCTACAGATTTGTATTTACCTACACAGATCACAATATTAACCTACACAAACTAAAATTTATCATGATATCACATACAATTAATAGTATTAACCTAAACTTGTAATTGTAAAATATTGGTAATGTACGTAGGAACACATCAAGTTTTTCTTATAATTTTAATTATTTTATAATCTATCTTTTATGTGTAGGAAAAAACGAGCTACGTGTAGGTGAATATTATTTATATGTAGGTGAAAATAACAAGAACTAGCAACTCGTGCAGGTGAATACAAGTCATGTGTAGGTAAATATTAGTCATGTGTTGGTGAAAATAAAAGAAACCAAATTAGTGTAGAAGAAAAGAAGTTGTGTTGGTAAATACGAGTTACATTTTATAAAACTAAAAATAACCAACGATTTGTATAATTGAATATGAGCTATATGTAGATTATTATGTTGCTTGTGTAGGTGTTCAATTTATTACAATTCACCTACATATACATTTTTTTATATGTAGGTAAAAGATAATTCCAATAAATCTTAAGAAACCATGAATTTAAAAAATATTCTCTCGATGATATTTCATTAAAACTATTGTAGAGGATGGTTTATGTAAAAGCCAATTTATCTTTTCTAAAATTTGTAAACTTCTACTATAATTAATGTGGAGAATGTTTAGGAGTAATTAAGAGAATTAATGTTTTGAACAACTCTAAAATAATCAATGGTTGAGATCGACTTCTCACACTTCTCGCTATAATATCACTTCTCGCATGATCCATCCTATATATATATATATATACACATATATATAGGGGAGGGTTATACTAAAAAGAAGTAGTTTCTTAGGAAGACTAGGAATAAACCATAGCTATTGGATCATGTTAATCAATTGTTGAGATTTAAAATTACCAAAAACCGACATAGTTTCCTATAATTAATTTTTCACCACTATAACCGACATAGTTTCTTAAATTTGTTCTTTCACCATATGTTGTAATGCCACTTGTCAAAAATATATTGGTTCTTACTATTCTTAGGAAACTCTTTCTTTTTATTTGAACCCTTTTCTATATATATATATATATATATATATATATATATATATATATATATATATATATAAGAAGGTTTAAATAAAAAAATTGTTTTGTGAAAAGTGTGAGAAAACATTAAAAGAAAACACACAACTTAAATAGGACAATATGTCATGTAAATATGAAACCTTATAAAGTTTCTTAAAAACTACTAATCTCAACCACTATATCCTAGATCCAAGAATCTTGATCTATTATATGTTTCTCACAAAAATATTGTTTTTTTACATTAACGTTACCCTAATATATATATGTGTGTGTGTGTGTGTGTGTGTGTGGTGAGGATCCTAAAAGAAGTTTTTGAAAATGAGAACTTTTAGAACCATTTTTTACCACCAAAAAAATAATTAAATAAATAATATAACGAAAAAATACGAAAATTTAAAAAAAAAGTAGAAAAACCAAAAAAAAATTATTTTTAAAATAGGTTTCATAAATAAACTAATTATACACATGCATATTTTTATTTAATCTCGATTTACATAATGTACACATATGTACATTATTATTTATCTTAATTGTACATATGTGTATAAAAAATAACATGTATAATATTAAAAAATAAGTATTATACATATGTATAATATATGATAAACTGGTATTCTTTTCAATTTATTTTTATTTTTTTATGAAACCGGGATTAAAAAAAATTGATTTTTTTACTTTTTCTATTATCGCGTTTTCTTTTGTTTTATAAATTTGTTTTATTTTTCTTGACAAGAGTTTTTTTTGTATAAAATAGTTCTCAAAGTTATCATTTTCAAAATGGTTCTCACATGATAACAATATATATATATATATATATATACATATATATATTTATATATATATGTATATATGTGTGTGTGTGTGGTAAGGTTAGTGTAAAAAACAATAGTTTTGTGATAAGCATAAGAGTATATGTACACCCTTGGATTTAGGATCTAGTGGTTGAGATTGGTAGTTTCTAAAAATTGTTTAGTTTTCTATTTACATGTTATAGTGTCCTATTTAGGTGGTGTACTTTATTTTAAAATCTTCTCACACTTCTCACTAAACAATTGTTTTTTTATTTGAACTATTTTCTAAATACATACATACATACATATATATATATATATATATATATACAGAGAGAGAGAGAGAGAGAATGTATAGAAAGAAAACATGGTTGAGATGAGATAACCTCGCATACTCAGGTATGTGGTTCTTAAACATGCCACGTTTCCATGTTTGTTATTTTAATTCACTAATTGTAAAGGGTAAATTTGTATTTTCATATCAAGTTGTTCTCTCTCCTAAAAACCTTACATAGAACCATTTTGTACTTTATTCCTTTCTTATAACCATATCTCTTCATCAATCATAATTTTTTATCATTTAGTTCTCTCTCTCTCTCTCTCTCTATTGAAGATCATCAATTAACCTCATATACATATGTGCATCTTCATCGCCTTTGATTCATATATGCATTTCCATATCCGCATCTTCCCCGTCTTTGATATGAAACATAGCACCAACGATTTTTCAGATTTGGTTGGTTTTGTTCCGGCCAGATTTTTAGATCTACAATTTCACCCGACGGAGATTTGGAGAATGTATGATGACGATCAGGTCTAGCATTGGAGAATGTATAATTCGGAGAATGTATAGTGATGGTTACCTACAGGTTCTATCGAATCCCGTTTTCCGGTGAAGCAAGAAAGACCTCATTAGTGTAAACCCATAGTCCGGCGAAGTAAGTTGACCCTTTTTCCGGCGAAGCAAGCAGAGCTGATGTCAAAAAGAAAGTGACTACATTTTTTCCGACCAAGTGTTTTGAAGGTTTCTTCTGGCCAAGTATTTGAAGTTTTATTTCAATCAAGTGTTTGAAGCCTTTTGTTTTGGGAAAGTGTCTTTTTTATATTTGTATACATAAGGGAAACGAAAAAGATAAAATGTATTTGGGGTTTTAATTTCGATATTCAAATGTATTTTGATTAGTTCCATGCTTCAATTTAATTTTGGTATTTTAATTTTGATATTCAAATAAAATAGTTTTGTTTTTAATTTGTTTAGTAACATTTGACGGAATTTTCATGTTAAAATACTTTATACATAGACTTTGATGAAGGAATGTTGGTGTTTAAGTTCTGATAAATTGTTATGACTTTCTTATTTTATCAAAAAAAATGATTTTGAACTTACCATGTATGTATGTATATATAATGCTTGAGTTTTTTCGATTTGGGTGTTTTTTCATTTATATTCCCCCAAAATTTCAGGATTTTGTTGGTTAAACACATTGGGGTGTCATGAAAATAATTAAATCTATCATTTTTCTGATCTGGGCAGTTGAAATTGATGTTATAAAACCATAAATCATTCAAAAATTATTTTTTATATCTTGCTGAACATAAATAACCTATGTTTTTTTTGTTTTTAAACGTATGTTTTTTTTTCGTTTTTGAACATATGTTTAAACAACTAACATATGTTTTTTTTTTTTTATTTTAAACATATGTTTAAATAATTAACATATGTTTTCATTAAACAGTTAACATATGTTTTATATTACTTCCAGACCGAAACCCGTTAAGAGATCGACTTGTGGTGGGACGGATTTTCAAAAATTATGTTTTATAATAGATGTGATGATGACATAAAGAAAAAGAGGAAGATTAGCTGAATTGGACTGATTTAAGATGAAAAAGAAATGCATTTTTTTGAAAGAGTTGTTTTTTTTATATTCCAGTTCCTTCCAAAACGTATGTTATTTCCGCAGTCACTTGGGGCCGGAAACCTGTTGGTTGTCGATATTTTAAAGAAAAAGAGCTAAGCTGAATTGGATTGAGTTAAGATGAAAAATAAAAACATTTTTTGAAAGAGTGTTTTTTTGGTAAGATAGAGTGTGCGATGGTGACATAAAGTGTGTGGATATGTGTAGAAGAGAGAGTGTGATTGTGACATAAAGTGTGAGGATAAAAGTGTGTGGATATGTGTAGGAGAGAGAGAGAGAGAGATATTAATTGTGACATATTTTATTTTTTTAATAAAAGTACACCATTAAAAGTGGTGAAAAGTTCTTTTAAGTCATATCAACTTTTTTACTTTTAATTTCTTTTCATGTTGACTATTTAAAAATTCAAATCCTTATTTTTTTATTGTTTTTTTTATGTTACTAATATCTTCTGAAAGAACAAGAAAGTTTTAAAATTCTTATGATACACCATGCACTTCATCGTTTGAGGTCCTTCAGTACACAGTCGCCGGAAAACAAATGAGCATAATAATTAAAGATATAAATTCTTTAATAGAAAATTTGTTATTATTAAAATGAGATTCAAAAATAAGGAGAAATAAAGTAATTGTGCCATAAAATAACTGATGTGATGATGTAAGGCCCCGTTACCGGTGCTCACTTATGATGTTGAATTTACTCGTAAACACAGTTCTAAATATCAGAGTTAATTAAAACTTACGCGGAATATAAAACTTTCATAAAACATTACATATCAAATCATAAACATGTCTTAAAACATTCTTTGTCTTTCAATATTAAAACATTAATCATAAAACAACTTTCGTCTTCAGATGCCAGACTCTTATTCTTCTGCCATGTGCCCCCGCTCAAGCCAGCTGTCTCATTCTACTCACCTGCGTGCATACTAGAGGTGTTCAAAAAAACCAGTTATAGAACCGGTTTGGTCGGTTTAACCGAAAACCGGTTAATGGAAAAACCGGTTTTTTAAAAACCGGTCTAACCGGTTATTGAACCGCCGGTTAGTACTTCGGTTACTCATTCGTGGACAAAAACCGGTTATTGAACCGGTTAGTAAAAAAACCGGTTAAATTTAAAAACCGGTTATTAAAAAACCGGTTAACCTAAAAACCGGTTAACCGGTTAACGGTCAAAAACTGGTTACCCTAAAAACTTAACCGGTTTTTGACCGTTATAAAACGGCCATATGACCGTTTGGGTCCTTTTTTGCCCGTTTTTTCTTGATTTCTAGCCGTTTTTTTAACATTTTACCCCCACAAACAACTATATATAGTTTAGGTTGGGTAGGTTAGCTAACACTCGATTATACAACTCTACTAGCTCTAAACGTTTATTTCATACGCGATTATTTTGTTATCTCACACTCAATTATAACACATTACCACTCCATACGCTCTTATTTCGTAGTCGTTTATTTCATACTCGTACTCGTTTATTTCATACTCGATTATACGCTCTTATTATCATGGCCTCCCAAAGTGATGCTTCATCCGTCAACATGGGTGCCTCGAACACAGACATAACGGTCGTTCGGATCATCCCCACGAAACGAAACTAAGATGTGTGGCAACATTTCGACCTATGCGAACTGTCTAACGGTCGCCAAAAAGCTCGATGCAAGCACTGTTTGAAGTTCTATGCTAAAGATGCAAACTCCACTTTAAAAGCGCATATACAACAGCGCTTTTGGAAGGCCTTGAAGGACGAAGCGGGAAGTAGTTCGCAGCCGGAGATGACGAATCAAGGAGGGGTGTTTACGTACGACGTTGAAGCGGTACGTCAACAGTTTTCAAACTTTGTGATTCAACAAACACTTCCTTTCAACCACTTCGACAACCCTCAATTCACGGAGATGATGCAAAACTATGTTCAACCACGCTACCAACACGTAAGTCGTTTGACCCTTAGAAGAGATTGTCTTAAAGCATGGAAAAACGCTAAATCCGAACTAATTTCATACTTTTCAAACTTACAAACTGGTGTAAACTTAACAACGGATGTTTGGTCGGTACCTCATGGTTCGCCCGACTCATACATTTGTGTGACGGCTCATTGGGTTGACCCCGAGTCGTGGCAAATGATGAAACGAACCGTTGCGTTTCAATTGTTTGATTACCCGCACACGGGTAGAAATATTTTTCAAATTTTGGATAAAGTCATTCGACAATACAAAATTGAAGATAAATCTTTTCAATTTTGTTTGATAACGCGTCCAACAATACGGCCGCGGTTGGCCATTTAAAATTAAAGTATAAACCTATTTGTGATGGAGCGTTTTTTCATAGCCGATGCATTGCACATATTATCAACTTGGCCGTGCAAGATGGGTTAAACGTGATCGAAACGCAAAGAAACAGTTTTAAAAGAATGTTACGAGATGTTTTTAGCAACAATAAAACATTTTCAAGATACAAAAAATTTTGTGTAGAAGCTAATTGTCAATGGTTGGGGCCAAATTGGGATTGTCCAACAAGATGGAACTCGACTTGTAATATGTTTGAGAAAGCCATCCAACAAAAAGAATCATTAATTGCGTTTCATCAAATTTTGTCAAGTAGGGGTAAATGTGCACCATATGATCCTAGAAACTGGTTATTGATTGAGATCGTTACGGAGGTCCTTCAAATTTTTAAATCTTGCACAACTAGTTTATCCGGGGTTTACTATCCAACAAGCCCCATTGCTTTACCAAATATTGCTGTCATATGCACAAAGTTGAGTGAACTTGATTGTAGGGGTGCACCTTATTTTGATATGGGTGTAAAAATGAAAGAAAAATTTAGAAAATATTTTCAACAACTACCCGCTGTTTTGACATGTGCTGCTGCGTTAAACCCTTGCATCAATGTTGGTGGTGTTGAAGCTTTAATAGAAAAAATTTGTGATGAGCTTGGGTTAAACGACGATCAAAACCCCTATTATAGCCAAACTTTAAAGAATGCTTTCAACACCACCTTGTCAAACATGTATGATGTCTACCTTACAAAATACGGGTCGTCTTCCCAAATTCATGACTCGTTAAGAGCTGTTGCCCAATCCCAATCCCAAACCGACCTTGAAATGGGGATGTACTACATGATTTGGGAAGACGCCGGTAAACGTCAAAGGGTAAACACCCCAACCAGTGAACTTGGAAGGTATGGTGTTACCAACTTTGTGAAACACATGACTCCGGATGAATTTAGAAGTCTTGATTTGCTGGCTTGGTGGAGAGGTAAGGAGGATGAGTTTCCGATCCTCGCCGCCATGGCCAAAGATTTACTAACGGTCCAAGCTTCCACGGTAGCTTCGGAGTCTGCTTTTTCTATTTCTGGCAGGGTTATATCGATTAGGAGGACTCGACTCACTGCACCAGCTATAGAGATGTCGATTTGCTACAAGGATTACTTGGACTCTTTAGATAGGGCACAACATCAACGCTCACTCGAGGGGGAAATGGAGTATGAAGCGGGCTTGTATGAAGACGAGGTCAATGAAGGACACACTCAACCAATGACCGATGAAGAAGCCGCGTACGACGATTACCTAAGAAATAGCTCGGGATCGGGTAGCGAAGAAAATTAGTTAAAGAAACAGCAAACATGGAGGCAAATCATTAGTAAGAAACAGCAAGTTGTTCATGTAATCGTGTCTAAGCATTCTTTTTCCTAATATGTGCTCTTATTTACTTGTTGATTTGGATTTTTCTAATTTAGTTAAAGAAACAGCAAACATGGAGGCAAATCATGAACAAACTGCGATTGGGAACAACAGGAGCATCTGCTAGTTCACGATTTAATGTTTGTATTTTTGAGTTAAATCATGAACAACAGTTCTTGGCAGAGATTTCTTCAGTGTTAATGATTTAATGTTTGTATTTTTGAGTTACGAATATGCTATAACGATTTAATGTTTGTATTTTTAATGTAAAAACTATAAATGAAAGTTATGTGTTTTTAATCTTTGGTTTGTTGAAAACACATTCACCAACACACATCTTCCAAGCAAAGAACCCTAACAACGAAAGCAAAGAATGGCTTCGGTCAGTCCGTTTTGCCTTGTAGTTACCGGTTTGCCTTGTAGTTACCGGTTTGTTTATACTGTGAAAAAATAATGGTCTTCATTAAGTACAAAATATAAAAAACAAATATTCGTATTTGAAACCGAGAAATTTAAAAAAAAAATAAAAAATAAAAACCGGTTAATAAAAAAAACCGGTTAATAAAAAAACCGGTTTATTAACCGGTTCTAACCGGTTTCTAAACCGGTCCTAACCGGTTAGACCGGTTAGGGTTTTGACAGAAAAAAACCGGTTATTAACCGAACCGGTTTTTTCCGGGCCAAAAAAAACCGGTCCGGTTAATAACCGAACCGGTTTTTTTAAAAAACCGGTTTGTGCACCTCTAGTGCATACTAAAAGTCAGCTACGTTGAGTGAGTTCTACTTAATCAAACTTCATACATTACATACACTACCTGTAACACCCCGTAACCGCAGCGGAAACGTACACGGGATGCAACAGACACATCTGATATCAACAGCATTGTTTATAAAGAAAACACCACTACATTAATTTAAACGTATTACATTGTTCTGAATTTCATAACCATCTAAGCGTTATCACATAAGTGTTACCGATAGTACATTAACATATTTAATGCAAAATATAGATCTCTAGACTTCCACAAAATAGCACACAGCATCGAACACATATCACTCATTCCAATTTGAGTGTACCTAGAAAGCATGTAAAGAAAACGGGTCAACTACGAATAGTTGGTGAGTTTCACTAATTTAAATAAACCATAACAAATCATTATAATAATCATAAATAAGCGATGTAATTATGCTGAGCCCACAAATGAGAACTCTGTTAATCCCAAAACATATCGATTAACCTCCGGGAACTCTGTTACCCCAGAATACTTCCAATAACCTCTGGGAACTCTGTTACCCCAGAAACACATTTAATAACCTCTGGGAACTCTGTTACCCCAGAAACACATTTAATAACCTCTGGGAACTCGGTTACCCCAGAACACATTTAATAACCTCTGGGAACTCGGTTACCCCAGAACACTGTTTCAGGCCTTACACTGTTAGCAACTCAGACAATTACCATCTTAATTCATTACCGTACGATTCCCGTACAATAAACATTATATAAATACGTTCATTTCCATGCGATCAGCATGTACTTAAACACTTTGATAAAAACATGGTTTCCGCCCCGGGAAAATATTTAAAACAGTTCAGTAAAAGGGGCTCGTGAAAACTCACCTTCTTGTGAGCAAAGATGTACTACGGTGCACGGCTACTGGTACATATCTGTAATACGATCCCCAAATCGTTACTACACAATTTCTATCAATATAACTTAAATTCGTGTTAACCGGTACGTCTGGGGACACTGCTAACCCAGTACCGTACACGATCCGGGGACCATGTTAACCCCGATACACTTCTCAGGAT
Source organism: Bidens hawaiensis (assembly GCF_021521415.1). NCBI lineage: Eukaryota > Viridiplantae > Streptophyta > Magnoliopsida > Asterales > Asteraceae > Bidens > Bidens hawaiensis. Next base: position 78,624 of record NW_027500858.1, read on the forward strand.
TTAGATTGTGATATCACTTAGAGTTCCTTAGTCAAAACTACCATTAGTTTTTTTTTCTCGTTTTGCGTGCCTAGCACGGTTATTCGTCTTTATGTTTTCAAAAGATGAGTTTGGCCACATACGACCCGAAAATAGTTGTTATTGATATTTTAATTAAAGTGGTGAAATTAGAGCTCGGTTAGACACCCCGTTTGGCCGCGGGGCCCGTTTCCGCCTTTAATACACCGGAAACGGTTAAGTCGGGTAAAATTACGCAAATCATACGAATTATTTTCGGATGATTTATTTTTACTTGATTAACTTAGTTTCATAAAAATCATCCATTTTTAAGGTTTTCAAACACCAGTCAGCTCGCTTAGGCGAACTTCGCCGGTTTACTCGTTTTAAGCTTTAAAAGTTTGTTTTTAAGTTCCATTTAGCACAAATAAATATCCGTTTAGTCTCGGACCTTGAAATTTTGTACAAACCATATTTTGACAGTAAGGAATTTTATAAAATTTTTCCAGAATTAATTTTTATATCTAAAATTTATTTAACCATTTTTAATCGTCATTTAAACACCAAATATGTCGAAAATACCAAACGACCTTCGAAAAATCTCAAATTTTTTTGGGATGACCCCTGTCACCCAAATAGTTCCCTGTAATTTTTCCAGAACCAAAAACTCATTTTTCATGCCATTTTTACCAAAACCGAGCTAGAAATCCCTAGAACTCGTTTTACCGAAAAGCCTACTTAGACTTCTCCAATGAACCTGAAATTTTGTGTGTGACTTTTATATGTTATAAAAAGCTTATCTTAAATTTTCCAGAATTTTTCATGATGTTTAGATATTTTTCACCATTTTTGACCAAAACCGAGCATTAAATTCACCAAATATTCATCCTTTATCCAAAAATTACCAAATTTTCACAGATCTCATATTTTCATGTGTAGATCATCTCTGTGAAATTTCGTGACCCAATAGGTCTATCACAATCTGTCCAAATTATCTAAATCATAAGAAAACCGAACTACCTTATGTTTTCTGGCGTTAGATCGCAAAGATCTTGGTTTCTAGCCTTTGCTAGCCACTTGATACAACACTTACAAGCACAACAACACCACACCAAGCAAGTTATACCCACAATCAAGCCATTTCTTTCATGGTTTCGATTAAAACATCAAAACAAAGATTTTGACCGTAAAAATTCGTTTTTGACTCTTTTAACTACTTTCTTGGACCAAGATCCTTTGTATAACTTGTATACATCACTTGATCCTCCAAGAATCGGTTTCATCTAGGGTTTTCACCCATTTTTCATTTGAAACCTCATTTTTTCAAGATTTGGAATTAAAAACCAAGATTAAACCATGACAACAAGTTTATACCTTGTGATTCTTGCTTAAAAAGTTGAGTTTTTGGATGAGAAGTTGAGAGAAAATGATGGAGTTTATGTTTGGATGCTCAAAAAAAGAAATGAAGGCCAAGGGGATTACCCCTTGGTCCGATCGGTTTGGTTATAGGGTGTGGGGTGGGGCCCACACCTTCAATACTAGCCACACATTCAGATTACGCAATCTGGATAATGTTGTGGATAATCTGGTTCAATTCGTTTTTCGGTTAAACCTTTAATTCTGCTCAAAACGAGGCCAAAACGGTCGTTTTTCGGCTTAAAATTTAAATTTATATAAAACCGATTTAAAGACTTTAAAAACTTAAACCATGACATTTGTTGACTCAACACATCATATTGTCGGTAATTGTGCATCTTTTTCGGCTTGATCGATCGTCTCTTGCTTGGTTTGATGTTAAAGGTTTCATTTATCGTACCGACGTACTAATAAATCGAAATCCTTTTTCTGTGCTATAATTCACTTATCCCGAAGCTTTAATACTTCGTAAACATCACTAAACATTATATATTTCATCTATAATGTAATTCCCGATTCGTTCGGGTTTCAATAGCCGTTCATCGATTAATCGTAATTTCAATACGACTAGCTATATATTCGAGTATAATTCTTACTGTAAATCTTATATACTCGTATAAACACATTATAATTCATATATTCAGTATTGAATAACACGTAAATAGTATATTTCGGCTAGGGTATACCTGAATTTGCCGGAATCGTTACACTACCTGCCATTATGCATCTAAATATACATAATAATTACTTTACTAATCTACTTTCATTACATAATTTCATACATACTTTCATACTATATAATTACTGTTTATTCTATCTCAGATATTATTAGGGTCTGATCATCTGTCCTTGTCTATCTCATATATTATTAAGGTCTGATCCCTCTGTCCTTGTCTATCTCAGATATTATTAGGGTCTGATCTCTATCTTCTCTATCTCAGATATTATTAGGGTATGATCCCTCTTTTCTTCTCTATCTTTGATATTATTAGGGTCTGATCCTGTAACGATTCCAACGAAACCCGGTATACCCTAACCGGTAGACAATAGTTACGTCATATTTAATGTCGGGTACATGAATTACCATGGTAATTATACGAGAATACATGGTTCATTGTATCGATTGTACGTGAATATATAATTCACCGCATTGAATATGCGATTAATCGATCGATAATTATTGAAACCCGAACGAATCGAGGGTTCAATTATAGACGATATCTATAATATTTAGTGATGTTACGAAGCATTAATGCTTCGGGATAAGTAAAGTACGGCACATAAAAAGAATTTCGATTTAATGGTACGTCGGTACATTAAACGAAACCTTTAATACCAAACCGAGCAAGAGATGATCGATCAAGCCGAAAAAGATGCGCGATAATTAATGATATGATGTTTTAAGTAAATAAATGTCATGGTTTAAGTTTTTAAAGATTTTAAATCGGTTTTATATAAATTTCATTTTTTAAGCCGAAAAACGACCGTTTTAGCCTCGTTTTAAGCCGAATTAAACATTTAACCGAAAAACGAACTGAACCAGATTATCCAAAACATTATCAGGATTGCGGATATCCAAACAAGTGGCTAAGAATGAAGAGGTGGGTCCCACCCCACCCCCTCACTACTTCCGATCGGCCTCCCCCTTACACCCCATTCCATTTTTTTCTTTTTTCACACAAACAAATCAACAATCTTCATCTCTTCTCAACTTCATGATCCAAAACCGAGAGTTTGTAGCATGAAAACGAGGTAATGATCGAGTTATGCACGTGTTCATCTTCGTTTCTTGAGTTTGTTTGCAAGAAAATGAGGTTTCAATGATGAAAACCGATTCTTGCATGATCAAGTGATGTATACGGGTTATACAAGGGATCTTGGTCCAAGAAAGGAGTTAAACGAATCAAAAACGAATTTTTACGGTTAAATCTTTGTTTTTGGAATCATAACCGAAACCATGAAAGAAATGGCTTGATCGTGAGTGTAACTTGCTTGGTATTGTGGTATGTTGTTTGTAAGCTCTGTGTTTAGTGGTAGATAAGGCGGAAAGACGAGTTTGTAGCTTGTAGTGGCGGAAAACGAAAGGTATATTCGGTTTATGTTCGGTGTATGTGTTTTGGGACAGATTGTTGATGGTTTAGAGTTAGGTCATGAAATTTTACAGGGATGTTCTACACATGAAAATAAGAGTTCTGTAAATGTTTGGTAATTTTTGGACAAAGGATGAATATTTGGTGAATTTAATACTCGGTTTTGGCCAAAAATGGTGAAAAATAGTTAAATATCATGAAAAATTCTGGAAAATTGCAGATAATCTTTTCATATCATTTATAAGTCACACACAAAATTTTAAGTCAGTTGAAGAAGTCTAAGTATGCGTTTCGGTTAAACGAGTTCTAGGGTTTTCTAGATCGGTTTTAGTGAAAATGGCATGTAAAAGAAGATTTTGGTTCTGAAAAATTTACAGGGGACTATGTGGATGACAGGGGACATCCAGCAAAAATTTGGGATTTTTCTAAGGTCGTTTGGTATTTACGACATATTTAGTGTTTAAATGGTGTTTACAAATAGATAAATAAATTTTAAATATAAAATTTATTTCTGGAAATATTTTTATAAAATTCCCCAATGTCAAAAAGTGATTTGTGCAAAATTTCAAGATCCGAGACTAAACGGATAATTATTTGTGCTAGTTATCAAACTTTTAAAGTTAAAACGCGTAAACCGGTAAAGTTCGTCTAAACGAACTGACTGTTGTATAAAAACCCTAAAAATGAACTATTTTCATATAATTGAGTCAAACAAGTAAAAATAAATCATCCGAAAATAATTCGGATGATTTGAGTAATTTTAACCTATTTTAACAGTTTCCGGTACGCCAAACACGGAAACGGGTCCCACGGCCAATCGGGACGTCTAAACCGAGCCCCAAGTTCACATCTTTAACTTAATTATCAGTCAACAACTATTTTCGGGTCGTGTGTGACCAAACTCATTTTTGAAACGTAAAAACGGATAACCGTGCTAAGCACGCAAAACGAGAAAAACGACTAATAGTAATTATGACCATGGAACTCTAAACGACATCACAATCTGAGTCCGGAAAAGTGTTTCTGGGTTAACATTGCCCCCAGAACGGGTACAGTGCTGGGTTAACAGTGTCCCCAGATGTACCGGTTAACTTGGTTAAAGTTATATTAATAATGAGTGTATAGTAACGATCGTAGGGATCATATTACAGATTGGACGTGTTAATTGATAATGAGTGTTGTTACCTGCTTGCATGTGCTAAGGTGAGTTTCACGAGCCCCTTTTTCTGAATTGTTTTCAAATATTTTCCCGGGGCGGAAGCATGTTACTATTGAAATGTTTAAATACATACTGAACGCATGGATTTGCGTGTATTTATAAATATTTGATTGTACGGGAATCGTACGGAATGGGTACAGTACTGGGTTAACTGTGTCCCCAGATGTCTTTGGAAGTGTTACTGGGTTAACTGTGTCCCCAGATGTCTTTGGAAGTGTTTCTGGGTTAACGTTGCCCCCAGAATGAGTACGGTACTGGGTTAACAGTGTCCCCAGATAATATTATATTATGATATGGATTTATCATGGTTTACTCAAATTGTGAAACTCACCAACTATTCGTAGTTGACCCGTTTTCTCACATGCTTTTCAGGTACAACTAAGATGAAGTGATTGCTTACGTGCTAAGTGCTTGATGTGTGTAAGATTTGCGTGCGGAATGTTAGGATACATTATAATAAATAGAATTATGTATCGTATTGTATGATGTGTGTATCACCTAGACGGTAATGAAATACAAGATAATGTAATTTGAAGTATATTAATGTATTCAGTTTTCTTTATAAACAATGTGGTTGATATCAGAGGTGTCTGTTGCATCCCGTTTACGTTTCCGCTGCGGTTACGGGGTGTTACAGAAGTTGGTATCAGAGCCATTGGTTATAAAAGAATTAGGATGTCTTTAAAAGATACCTAAAATATAACCAGTAGCTCAAGTATTATAGGATCTGAATATTAACTAATAATTTATAGTGACGAGAGCTGGATGAACTTGGATGGACAAGTGAGTTATTATGGTCCGGAACATAATAACAGACTTGTCCGCACGAGGGAATTTAGGAGAAGTCACGGGGTACATTAATAGGTAAAAATGGCAACATATGTGTAAAGTATATAATATTATTTATACGTGCTAATGTGTATATATATATATATATGTGCATATCTTGTGGGTACAAGTATTGAGAAATAAGACCCGGATAAGGAACCGGGGGATGAAATAATAAAAAGTACCAAGGATGCTGAAATTTCTAGAGCATCGGTTGATGATAAGCCTGACTTATCGGGCTATAGTTATGATAGTACCAAGTTAGATCTCCCGTTTGACATTAACCAGAAATATCTAGTAACCGTCACTCCCAACCGAAATTAATAAATCCCTTACCCTACCAACACCGGTACCGTATGTCTTAATAGCCCCCTATGTTCACCCGAACCGTCGACCCTCACGTACAGACGGATCTGTACCTGAACCCATTCTTGTTCCATTAAAATAAAAATAAAATAATAATAATAAAATGGATAATAAATGAGCAGATAAAAATAATATATAGAAATATATATATGTATTGCTCACTCCCAAACATATGAGACATACCTCCTCCAGATCGAGAATTACCGATTTTAGCGAACCTAGAACGCCTGAGGACATTGACTGAGCAAGTGATAGAGTTTCCCATGATAGTAATTGATAATATTTGAAGGCAACCCATGTTGCGCGATTACCTTGAACCTTGCAATTCCCTATGTTATCCTTATATCCGTTAGATGCCTACACCCATGTATGCTCGAATAGAATGATTACCCATACACCAAGAGGTGTTGGAATCATTATAGCATAGTTGGTTGTTCGTTCGTAGGTGGTATACCGTGTATGCCGGATATACAAATAGACACGGATATTATAACTCCGTGGTACGTAATCGTTTGGTGCTCACGGTGAGCATGTATCGGTTATGCTGACATGCAGAAGGATATTGAAATCAAGTATATTAAACATTAATCTTTGTTGAGAAAGATCTATATGTCGGTTGGTGACAAGGGTTATGAGACATTTTTAAACGTTAACCGTCGTCAGGTTAAGTCCTTATGATATTATATTTGTGGGACATATATACTAGATACTGGTATGTGTAATATGTATGATAATATTTGGTGTGTATGTGTACATGTTGTTATGATTGAACTGGTAACGAGTTATACGGTGAGATTAGTATTGATTACTGCGTACGGGATGAGTACGGCAGAATGACATAAAAAGAGTAACTCCAATGATGGAGATTGATGTGATTCAGTTGATTGCTCAAAGATAGCAGATGATGATACCGAATGTCGTATCACAGATCACTGCTAGTGTTGATGCAAATGTGAACGCAGAATCATAGTTCGAGCAATCACATGATTATGAATATTTCAATTCTTTGTGGTATTACTAAGAGTGATAATGTCCCACCGAATACTATTATGATTACAAGTATTAGTTATAAACTAAACATGAATAGTAGTCGTAATGAATTAGATCCGGTATGAGGGATATGTTTGTTGGTTGTGTTAAGGAAATTATTAATAGTTTACTGATGGTAAAAGGAGGAATAGATTAGCGAGTGGATAGAAAAGATCGAAATGGTTAAGGATATTGGTAAGAGTCCAGAACATTGTGTAGTGAAATACGCTACAGATATGTTGGTAGATTATGTTGTATCGTGATGGAACACGATGGTACAAAATTATAGTTAGAAAATTATTGCTCTGATGATATGGTCAGGATTTAAAATTCCTGTGCTAGAGCACTTTTATTCGAGTAATTAAACTCAGAGATTGGAAACTGAGCTATGAAAGATAGAAATGTTGTGTGCTGATCACTTAGAACACGCTAATCGTTTGAAGGAATTGTCATGTCTGGTAACATGGCTAATTACTAACTAAGCGAAGTGAGCGCTATATCGGGGACTAACTCCATCGATAAGGAGTATAGTCAACCCTGTAAAATATACAACTTTTGGAAGGGTTGTGTCACAAGCCAACCTTGATATATTTGACTCTATGGGAAGCGGAATGGAAGGACGTTAGGTGAGACGTCGAGTGTTAAAGAAGAGAAATGATAAAGGTATAGTGCAAAATAGACTTGTGAATAAGTAGGTATGCCCTACAACCCAGAATTATACTAAGACTAGTTCTGGTGTGAAAACATGAACCGCATAAAGGGTCCTTCCCGAAATGTGGAAAATATGGTTATCGGCAGGAAGAAGAATGTCGAGTGATTGTAGGCCACAAGTGTGGTAAAGATGGACGTAATGCCACAATTGTAGAACCAAGTGAAGCCATGTGGACCGGCAACCCCAACCCATTCGTGTACAACCACTCCGAACCCAACAGCTTCAATAACAATCCATCCAAAGAAATCAAATTATGTTAAACAGTTGTACTTGCTATGAATGTGGCAGTACAGAACGTTTCAAGAGAATTGCCCAAAGTTGAACCAAGGTGTCGTTGGAAGATGAACCTCATGACAAGCATCAACCTCTGATCAAGCAAGGAGCCGTACTTTTAAGAGTAATTCGAATAAAGCACGTCATGATCCAAAGGTGGTATTAAGTACGTTGTAGTTTTAAATCAATGGGCTTCAGCGATATTTTTACGGTCGTCGATAGAAGTTAGTTCCTGCTAACCTCCTATCATTTGGAAAGATACCGATTAGTGAAACTATAGAACCCCATACGGTAGAATCGCTAACGGTAAATCCCTAATGGTTAACTAAATTGTTCGGAATTGTCCTATTACTCTGAACGATTAATCCTTTCCTTATTGATCTATGACTAGTAAAGTTAAGAAGTTTTGACGTAATAGTTAACATGGATTGGCTAACTCAACATGAAGCTGAAATCAAATATGAAAAGAAGATGACTAGAAGCTCTCTTTCGGACGATGAAGCGATTAGATACAGAGAAAAGTGTACGGTATTATGTTACCACTCTAATCTCATCTTGAGATACTATAATATTTACGACAAGAAAACATGGTGTATTTAACAAATGCGATTGCCAAAGTATTTAAAAGAAAATATATAGAAGATGTTTCGGTGATACGTAAATATCCAGAAGTTTTCCCAGAAGAACTTCCGGGATTACCGCCAACCCGACAGGTTGAATTCAGAATCGATTTAATACCTCAAGCTGGCCCTGTTGCTAAAGCATCTTACCGACTTGCGCCAACAGAAATGCAAGAATTATTGGATAAAGGTTTTATACGACCTAGTTAGTCACCATGGGGTGCACCAGTGTTATTTGGGAAATGAAGGACGAAAGTGTTAGGATATGTATTGATTAGAGAGAATTGCATAAAGTGAGGATCAAGAATAGGTATTCACTTCTTCGAAGTGAACGATCTGTTTAACCAACTGCAAAGGGCGATTTACTTTTAGAAAATTGGTCTTAGATATAGTTATCACCAAATGAAAAGTCCAAGAGGAGGACGTTGCAACAACAGCGTTTCGGACTCGTTACGGCCATTATGAATTCTTATTTATGCCGTTCGGGCTAGCAAATGCGCCGGCAGTGTTCATGGAACTCATGAACCGAGTCTGAAAACTTTATTTTGACAAATTTGTCATAGCATTCATTGATAATATTTTGATATATTTGCAACGTAAGGAAGTGCAACGAACGACGTTTAAGGAAAATGGTGGAAGTATTAAAGCAAGAGGAGTTATACGCGAAGTTTTCGAAATGTGACTTTGAATACAGAAAGCATAATCCCTTGGTCATGTTGTAAAGCAACAAGGATTTCACATAGATCCAAATAAGATAGAAACCATTAAAATTGTGCCAAGCGCCGATTTTAAGTCTCCCCGATGGAGACTATGGTTTTGTCGCGTATTGTGACGCATCGCGAAGCGGGTTAGGATGCGTGTTGATGCAGAATAATAAGGTTATAGCCTATGCTTCCCGACAGTTAAAAGTACACGAGAAAAATTACACTACTCACGACTTAGAACTGGAAGCGGTTATCTTCGCACTTAAAATCTGGAGACTTTATCTCTACGGCACGAAGTGCACCATCTTCACCGATCATAAAAGTTTGCATCACATATTCGATCAGAAAGAACTGAATATGAGGCAACGAAGATGGGTCGAGTTGTTAAACGATTATGACCGTGACATCCGTTATCACCCCGACAAGGCTAACGTCGTAGCCGATGCCTTGAGTAGGAAAGATCGGGTTAAGCCATTGCGAGTGGAAGCGCTAGGGATGATAGTCCAGTCGAACCTTTCGGACCTGATTCGAGTCGCCCAAACGTGAGGCGTAGAAAGAGGAACGTTTGGAAAAGGAAGGACTTTACGGCAATGAGAAGAATTTCGAACAGCGCGTGGACGAAATTCTCTATTTCAAAAAAAAAATTGGGTTTGGATCCCGACCCTCCATGACCTTCGTGAATTAATCATGGACGAAGCGCATAGATCGAAATATCCCATACATCTAGGATCGGTTTAGACTATTGATGATACGAATATCTGAAAAGATTTTGTTAATGACCGAGTGTGGAGAAAGATATGGTTACGTATGTTGGTGAAAATTTAAGTTATGCAAAAGATAAGGCTGCATACCGAAAACCCTTGGGAACGCCACAACGACAGAAAATTCGCCAATGATAGTGGGACTAAATTACAATGAATTTCGGGACGCAAATTCCCAAGATATATCAAAGGCATGATGTAAATTGGGTAATCGCGGATCGATTAACCAATCCTCGCATTTCATCCCAATCCATGACGATTACCACAATGAACTCTCGCCCAAGTTCATGATGGTGAAACGGTATCTCGTCGTGGAGTACCATTTTCAATTATCTCAGATCGAAATAGTCATCCTACTTCCATTATTGGAAGGCGGGGAAGGAAACATCGAGAGCTTGAACCTTTCTATGGGTGAAGTATTTATCACCAATTTGTTAAATTGAAAATGGGCGTCAATCAAGCCATAAGATTTGAATTGATTCGAGAATCAACCAATCGGATTTATAATATTTAAGGTAAGTTGAAAGCAGCGCGAGATTGGCAAAGGATTTATGCCAACATTCAAAGGAAACCATTGTCACTGGAAAGAGGTGACAAGGCATTTTTAAGGCATCACCTTAGAGAGGTGATATGAGGTTTGGCAAAACCGAAAATAGCTCCTTAATATATTGGACCTCATGAGACTATCTCCATAATTGGTCATTTAGTTTATCGATTAAAGTACTCCAGGGGCTAAGTACTATACATGATGTTTTGCCATGTATAATTCCGAAGTACCTAAGCGATGAGGCAACGAAAGTACTAGTAAGGGAGGTACTCATAGAAAACATGTTTGACATCATAAATAATTCCGAAGAGATAGTAGACGGGAAAACTAAACAGTTTGGACATACCAAGCTTTATTGATTAAGATTAAGTGGAATTCACAACGAGGACCAGATTATACCTGGTAATGCGAGGGTGAATTCTGAAGGAAAAACCCCCACCTTTCCCTCGGAAAGGGATAGTGAGCGTGTAAAATTTCGAGGACGAAATTTCTTAACGGGGGGAGAATGTAACGATTCCGACGAAACCCGGTATACCCTAACCGGTAGACAATAGTTACGTCATATTTAATGTCGGGTACATGAGTTACCATGGTAATTATACGAGAATACATGGTTCATTGTATCGATTGTACGTGAATATATAATTCACCGCATTGAATATGCGATTAATCGATCGATAATTATTGAAACCCGAACGAATCGAGGGTTCAATTATAGACGATATCTATAATATTTAGTGATGTTACGAAGCATTAATGCTTTGGGATAAGTAAAGTACGGCACAGAAAAAGAATTTCGATTTAATGGTACGTCGGTACATTAAACGAAACCTTTAATACCAAACCGAGGTAGAGATGATCGATCAAGCCGAAAAAGATGCACGATAATTAATGATATGATGTTTTAAGTAAATAAATGTCATGGTTTAAGTTTTTAATTTATATAAATTTCATTTTTTAAGCTGAAAAACGACCGTTTTAGCCTCGTTTTAAGCCGAATTAAACATTTAACCGAAAAACGAACTGAACCTGATTATCCAAAACATTATCCGGATTGCGGATATCCAAACATGTGGCTAAGAATGAAGAGGTGGGTCCCACCCCACCCCCTCACTACTTCCGATCGGCCTCCCCTTACACCCCATTCCATTTTTTTTCTTTTTTCACACAAACAAATCAACAATCTTCATCTCTTCTCAACTTCATGATCCAAAACCGAGAGTTTGTAGCATGAAAACGAGGTAATGATCGAGTTATGCACGTGTTCATCTTCGTTTCTTGAGTTTGTTTGCAAGAAAATGAGGTTTCAATGATGAAAACCGATTCTTGCATGATCAAGTGATGTATACGGGTTATACAAGGGATCTTGTCCAAGAAAGGAGTTAAACGAATCAAAAACGAATTTTTACGGTTAAATCTTTGTTTTTGGAATCATAACCGAAACCATGAAAGAAATGGCTTGATCGTGAGTGTAACTTGCTTGGTATTGTGGTATGTTCTTTGTAGGCTCTGTGTTTAGTGGTAGATAAGGCGGAAAGACGAGTTTGTAGCTTGTAGTGGCGGAAAACGAAAGGTATATTCGGTTTATGTTCGGTGTATGTGTTTTGGGACAGATTGTTGATGGTTTAGAGTTAGGTCATGAAATTTTACAGGGATGTTCTACACATGAAAATAAGAGTTCTGTGAATATTTGGTAATTTTTGGACAAAGGATGAATATTTGGTGAATTTAATGCTCGGTTTGGCCAAAAATGGTGAAAAATAGTTAAATATCATGAAAAATTCTGGAAAATTGCAGATAAGCTTTTTATATCATGTATAAGTCACACACAAAATTTGAGGTCAGTTGAAGAAGCCTAAGTAGGCTTTTCGGTTAAACGAGTTCTAGGGTTTTCTAGCTCGGTTTTAGTGAAAATGGCATGTAAAAGAAGATTTTGGTTCTGGAAAAATTACAGGCTACTATGTGGATAGCAGGGGACATCCTAGAAAAATTTGGGATTTTTCTAAGGTCGTTTGGTATTTACGACATATTTAGTTTTTAAATGGTGTTTAAAAATAGATAAATAAATTTTAAATATAAAATTTATTTCTGGAAATATTTTTATAAAATTCCCCACTGTCAAAAAGTGATTTGTGCAAAATTTCAAGATCCGAGACTAAACGGATAATTATTTGTGCTAATTATCAAACTTTTAAAGTTAAAACGCGTAAACCGGTAACGTTCGTCTAAACGAACTGACTGTTGTATAAAAACCCTAAAAATGAACTATTTTAATATAATTGAGTCAAACAAGTAAAAATAAATCATCCGAAAATAATTCGGATGATTTGAGTAATTTAACCTATTTTAACAGTTTCCGGTACGCCAAAGACGGAAACGGGTCCCACGGCCTTTCGGGACGTCTAAACCGAGCCCTAAGTTCACATCTTTAACTTAATTATTAGTCAACAACTATTTTCGGGTCGTGTGTGACCAAACTCATTTTTGAAACGTAAAAACGGATAACCGTGCTAAGCACGCAAAACGAGAAAAACGACTAATAGTAATTGTGACCATGGAACTCTAAACGACATCACAATCTGAGTCCGGAAAAGTGTTTCTGGGTTAACATTGCCCCCAGAACGGGTACAGTGCTGGGTTAACAGTGTCCCCAGATGTACCAGTTAACTTGGTTAAAGTTATATTAATAATGAGTGTATAGTAACGATCGTAGGGATCATATTACAGATTGGACGTGTTAATTGATAATGAGTGTTGTTACCTGCTTGCATGTGCTAAGGTGAGTTTCACGAGCCCCTTTTTCTGAATTGTTTTCAAATATTTTCCCGGGGCGGAAGCATGTTATTATTGAAATGTTTAAATACATACTGAACGCATGGATTTGCGTGTATTTATAAATATTTGATTGTACGGGAAATCGTACGGAATGGGTACAGTACTGGGTTAACTGTGTCCCCAGATGTCTTTGGAAGTGTTACTGGGTTAACTGTGTCCCCAGATGTCTTTGGAAGTGTTTCTGGGTTAACGTTGCCCCCAGAATGAGTACGGTACTGGGTTAACAGTGTCCCCCAGATAATATTATATTATGATATGGATTTATCATGGTTTACTCAAATTGTGAAACTCACCAACTATTCGTAGTTGACCCGTTTTCTCACATGCTTTTCAGGTACAACTAAGATGAAGTGATTGCTTACGTGCTAAGTGCTTGATGTGTGTAAGATTTGCGTGCGGAATGTTAGGATACATTATAATAAATAGAATTATGTATCGTATTGTATGATGTGTGTATCACCTAGACGGTAATGAAATACAAGATAATGTAATTTGAAGTATATTATGTATTCAGTTTCTTTATAAACAATGTGGTTGACATCAGAGGTGTCTGTTGCATCCCGTTTACGTTTCCGCTGCGTTTACGGGGTGTTACAGATCCCTTTTTTTCTCTATCTAAGATATTATTAGGGTCTGATCCCTTACTTCTTCATCTTCGAACACTTACCATTTAAGGTAAGTGTATTAATTATCACATCGAGTATGCACACTGCCCCGAAAACATAATAAGGAAATTGGGCTATAACGAATTAAGCCTAAGTCGTTAACTAATTTGTTATTTCCAGATTCGTTATCCTAATTTGTCTTTTATAAATCCCCATTCGTTATCCTGATTCGTCACCTTATCATCTGATTCATCCTCTGATTCGTTAACTTATCATAACGAATTGGGTATGTAACGAATCACTTGATTCGTTATCTTTCCATAACGAACTGGTGGGTAACGAATTGTAACACCCCGTAACCACAGCGGAAACGTAAACGGGATGCAACAGACGCATCTGATATCAACAGCATTGCTTATAAAGAAAACACCACTACATTAATTTATAACGTATTACATTGTTCCGAGTTTCGTTACCGTCTAGGCGTTAACACATAAGTTTTACCGATAGTACATTAACATATTTAATACAAAATAAAGATCCTTAAGCTTCCACAAAATAGCACACATCATCAAACACGTATCACTGATTCCAATTTGGGTGTACCTAGAAAGCATGTAAAGAAAACGGGTCAACTACGAATAGTTGGTGAGTTTCACTAATTTAAATAAACCATGACAAATCATTATAGTAATCATATATTAGCGATGAAATTATGCTGAGCCCACAAGTGAAACCTCTGTTAACCCAGAGACACATCCAATAACCTCTGGGGACACTGTTAACCTAGAAACACATTTAATAACCTCTGGGGACACTGTTAACCCAGAAACACATCTAATAACCACTGGGGACACTGTTAACCCAGAAACACCTTTAATACACTCTGGGGACACTGTTAACCCAGAAACCCATTTAATAACCTCTG